>NC_064926.1:544417850-544717850 GCF_023897955.1 Schistocerca gregaria
AGACCATCAGCGCTGGAGAGTGAGTGGCGGGGAGCCAGAGACTCGGAGTAATAACGAGTTCCGCTGCACAGTGTCACAGTCTGTGACGTCACCCGCCAGCGTGCGCAGTGCCAGCAGCGAAGTGCGGGGGAGGAGGTGGTGTCGCGGCATGTGGTTTTCGCGGTTAGGCTGCGGTCGCGTTGCATTCGAGGAAACGCTCAGTCCGAAAGCGTGTGAACACATTTTACAGCGCCGTGTATTGCGTACAATAGAGGAACAGTTCGAAGACGGTGACTGCTTCTCGAATCGGCCTCACAACCTACCCTGGCTGTCTTGAAGAAGCATTTGAAAGGCAATGCTCTGTGTAAGTTACTTACAGGAATCATTTGAACGATTAATCGTAGTGATGCGGAACGAGTCATTTTACTTTCGCAGTGCACATTCATATGTAAATATGACTAAATTCCGGTCATTTGCAACTTCTTTTCAAAATATATCTCTCAGTTAGTAGTTCCTACCCAATACCTTTTACACATTACGAAAACATAAGTTCTTCTGCTTAATAGAAGGAGTTGTCCACGAGAAACATTTCAGTTTGTTTTCAAAATTACCTTTGCTGTCTGTCAGACATTTCATACCACTGGATAAGTAATCAAAAATTTTAATGACAGCACTCGTTTGTGCTACAGACAGCTGTAATGAGGAGTAATGAATGCAATTTTTTTTCTAATGTTTGTAATTATGTACATCGCTGTTCCTTCGCAACTGTTGCGGATCATTTATAACAAACTAATAGTGAATAAAAACTGTGAAGCAGTAGTCTAAATGCCCAAGTCCTGAAAAAGATGCCTACAAGACGATCGTGGGTGAGCACCACGTATTATTCTTACAGCACGTTTTTAAGCAATGAAAACATTTTTCTTAAAGATGAGTTCAAAAATGGTTCAAATGGCTCTGAGCACTATGGGACTTAACATCTATAGTCATCAGTCCCCTAGAACTTAGAACTACTTAAACCTAACTAACCTAAGGACATCACACAACACCCAGTCATCACGAGGCAGAGAAAATCCCTGACCCCGCCGGGAATCGAACCCGGGAAACCCGGGCGTGGGAAGCGAGAACGCTACCGCACGACCACGAGATGCGGGCTATGCTGTGTCTTTTTGAAATTGAGAGTCAGACCATTCGCAGAAAATCATAAGAACATTATGTACCATTTTTCTGTAGCTATATGCATATTTGGAGTGACTACATTACTAGTGTCAACCTCAGAAAGAACTAATTCTGCTTGTATATTGCATGGGAGTTCGTTTACATATATGAGAAAGAACAGCGGACCTAACATTAAGCCTCGTGGTTTCTCTCTAGTCAGAAGAATCTCCCCTGTTCACATTAGTTGAATTATTTTGTGTAACTTACTATATTCTCACATATTCATTGGGTGGCTATACTATCAGTTCCATAAAAGCCCAGTTTATCTAGAGAAATGGTGATTTGCACGATCTAATGCCTTACATAGGCAACACAAAATACAAGTGTTGCTATTTTGTTTTTTATATTGACATCCCTCCTATCATCTTTCGTATAGAGTGGTTTAACAATGACATATTCCAATCACTCTGGGAAAATGTCTTCAGTTTGTGATGCGTTACATATTTCAGAAAAGACTGCGCTGATTATACGGGAAGACGTCTTTAGTAATCTGTCGGAAACACCATCAAAGCTGGATTTTTAAGTGAATATGTTATTCTCGTAATTTCAGAAGGAAAAAATGTTCAAATTTTTGTGAATGCCTAAGCGACCAAACTGCTGAGGTCATCGCTCCCTAGAGTTACACACTACTTAAACTAACTTATGCTAAGAACATCACACACACACACCCATGCCCGAGGGAGGACTCGAACCTCCGGCGGGAGGGGCCGCGCAATCCGTGACATGGCGCCTCAATTGCAGAAGGAGAAGTGGATGAGTCATCCAGAGGTTTAAATTTCATGAGAATTGCTTTTACCACATACTGATGTCCTTTTTCTCTTGAACTGATTGTCCCTATACGTTTTACTACATTCGAAATGTGATTCCTAAACGCACCTAGTACCTGTCAATTTTTATTCAGAGATGATGTTACCCTGTTCTGTGGTCTACTGTCCTGTCGCTTCACCACATTCCACACAGACTTGAACCTGTTGTCCGACATCATGTGTATATTGCTTGATTTTCAACTACTTTTCCCA
Source organism: Schistocerca gregaria (assembly GCF_023897955.1). Classification (NCBI taxonomy): domain Eukaryota; kingdom Metazoa; phylum Arthropoda; class Insecta; order Orthoptera; family Acrididae; genus Schistocerca; species Schistocerca gregaria. The sequence continues at coordinate 544,420,064 of NC_064926.1, forward strand.
GAAATTTTGAATACTTTTTGTAGTGTGTAGCTACTGAAAGATCTTTACTTGTTCTTGCCAACAGATACATTTCCCTTTTCCTTTCATAAGATACTTTGACGCCTCTAGTAATGCACGGTTTTTTACATGGTTGTTTGATGTTCTTTCTCGTTAGTTTATGCAAAAAGCTATTTTAAGATAAGATATGAATTTATCGTGGAATAGACAAAATTTTTGTCTGCATCTGGTGTATACTAATTTTCATCACAGGTCATCTCTCGTAAACTGTTCTTCAAAATACGGTACTGCAGTTCCTCCGTTGTTAAGAAGAAAGCTGCAACGTTCCTTCAGACACGCCTGCATGCAGTCTCGTGTTTATCTGCGATAACTAGCAGCGACATTCGAGTAAAATGTCCTCCTCTGTACGGGAATTACATAATGTGTGTAGGAGTACAGGCTGAGACGCAGCAACGACGTATAGCAAGTCTGGGACTGTCCGTGAGTCGCGCACGGAAAGCCAGAGCGCTTAAGACGGCCGCACGCGTAAATGGGGAAATAAGGGTCGGTGTCCCAGTCTGGCACAGAACTTTCAACGTCATCATTATCTTATACAGCTGATGGTTGTTCGTATTCGCAACTGCGAATACATCCCATGTGTTCTTCAAAAGGCCGGCCGCGGTGGTCTCGCGGTTCTAGGCGCGCAGTCCGGAACCGTGCGACTGCTACGGTCGCAGGTTCGAATCCTGCCTCGGGCATGGATGTGTGTTATGTCCTTAGGTTAGTTAGGTTTAAGTAGTTCTAAGTTCTAGGGGACTAATGACCACAGCAGTTGAGTCCCATAGTGCTCAGAGCCATTTTTTGTTCTTCAAAATATTTGTACTAGACTCCTTAATTAATCTCACTCTTTTCCGCTGAGCAGTGTTTATACTGCAAAGCACTATCTTGTTCATCCCAACCAACTGTTCATCATGATCAGACAGAAAATTTGTTACTCGATATATAGCTACTATCTTGTTTTGAGCTGTATTACAGAACACATTATCAATTACGGTTCTATTGCCTTTCCCCACCCCCATTGCAAAATTAATTGCTGAGATCAAATTGTAGGATCACCCGCCAGGATAACCGAGAACGCTAACGCGCTGCTTCCTGGACTCGGGTAGGCGCGACAACCCCGGATCGAATACGCCCGGCGGATTAACGACGACGGCCGGTGTGCCGGCCAGCCTGGATGTGAATTTTAGGCGGTTTTCCACATCCTAATAGGTGAAACCGGGCTGGTCCCCATGTCCGTCCTCAGTTACACGACTCGCAGACATTTGAAACACATTCACACTATTTCATGCTTTACTCTCGACGCAGACAGCTGGGGTACACTAATTCCATCCCCGGGTGTATGGGGCGACGCAGGATGCGCACCCGGTCACCCCTTAAAATTAACCCTGCAAAATCCGTACTCAACCCTGCCGACCCTGCACACAATGCGGGATGGGGAAAAAAAATCGGAGGATCCAATAAGATTTCTAGATCATATTTTCTGTCAGAATCCTTTAGAAAATCTACATTAGGATCACCACATATCATTAGCTGCTTGCTGCTGTTTTGGCAGCTTAGTGGGGAATCCAGATGCTTTATATACAGTTCAAAATTTCTCATAGGATTTCTATATAGAGTTACGATTAGAAGTGAACATTTTTCAGTATTCATTCATAAGCACACACTTCCATGTCAGTTCTACATAAGTAAGATTCCAGAGCGTAATCATTCATATTTAATATTTAGTTTCTCTAACCCTGTAGTTATGCGGTGCTCAGATACGCACAGCATGCATTTTTTTCCAAAAGTCTCTTAATTTGCCAAACAGGTAAAGAACTCTTCTGTCTTATTGCTCAATACTCTAATATTCTGATGAAATCAGCTAACCTTATTTTTCTTGCTTCGTTAAGTATTTTATGGAACTCTCCTGCTGTTTGAACTTATTTCACAACAGAATGCCTGATCCCTGACTCTAAACTAAATGAAGGTACCCCTGTGACGCCATTGGACAGTAACAATCCCGTAATGGACTGACCTGCCCAGAGTCCTGATCTGAACCGAATGTGACGCTTCTGGGATGAGTCAGAACTCCGCCATCGCTCCATCGCCGAGCGTCCGACACTGCCGTCTCCGGTTCCAGACACGTACTGAGGAGAGATAAAGCCGCCATAAAGGCGGATCATGGACACGCCCTATATTAATGTCCACTATCAGGGGTCTGGGTAGTTTTGATTAGACAGTTAACGAGTTAATTTGAAGCAGAAATTTTGAGAATGTTCGTCTGGAGTTGAGCATTGTATGTAAGTGTGTCACGGACTGTGGAGAAAGTTGAACACCCAGTGCTGCGGAAGTGAGGCGAAAATTAGGTGCACTGCCGAGGGGTTTGTCCGGTAAATCGACGAGGAAAAGTATATTTGGAAACACTCACTGGAAGTTATATCTTCAACATTTCGCGGTCCTGCCATCGACTGCATAAATATTAATTTTAATTTTTTAATGAACAGGCTCAGTTACACCGTTTACCTACAATTTACCTAGGTTTCAGTTGGGATAATCCAAGCTTCTTCAGAAGGAAGATACTGTTATTCTGAAGAAGGTTGGGTTATCCCGACTGAAACCTAGGTAAATTGTAGGTAAACGGTGCAACTGAGGCTGTTCATTATTAAAATTAATAAACTCACTGGAAGAATGAGTGAGATGACGGGACACGTGTTACGACGCCAGGGAATATCATGCACCGTAACAGAAGGAGCTGCAGAGGGCGAGAACTGTAGGGGAGGACTGATACTGGAATACACTCCTGGAAATTGAAATAAGAACACCGTGAATTCATTGTCCCAGGAAGGGGAAACTTTATTGACACATTCCTGGGGTCAGATACATCACATGATCACACTGACAGAACCACAGGCACATAGACACAGGCAACAGAGCATGCACAATGTCGGCACTAGTACAGTGTATATCCACCTTTCGCAGCAATGCAGGCTGCTATTCTCCCATGGAGACGATCGTAGAGATGCTGGATGTAGTCCTGTGGAACGGCGTGCCATGCCATTTCCACCTGGCGCCTCAGTTGGACCAGCGTTCGTGCTGGACGTGCAGACCGCGTGAGACGACGCTTCATCCAGTCCCAAACATGCTCAATGGGGGACAGATCCGGAGATCTTGCTGGCCAGGGTAGTTGACTTACACCTTCTAGAGCACGTTGGGTGGCACGGGATACATGCGGACGTGCATTGTCCTGTTGGAACAGCAAGTTCCCTTGCCGGTCTAGGAATGGTAGAACGATGGGTTCGATGACGGTTTGGATGTACCGTGCACTATTCAGTGTCCCCTCGACGATCACCAGAGGTGTACGGCCAGTGTAGGAGATCGCTCCCCACACCATGATGCCGGCTGTTGGCCCTGTGTGCCTCGGTCGTATTCAGTCCTGATTGTGGCGCTCACCTGCACGGCGCCAAACACGCATACGACCATCATTGGCACCAAGGCAGAAGCGACTCTCATCGCTGAAGACGACACGTCTCCATTCGTCCCTCCATTCACGCCTGTCGCGACACCACTGGAGGCGGGCTGCACGATGTTGGGGCGTGAGCGGAAGACGGCCTAACGGTGTGCGGGACCGTAGCCCAGCTTCATGGAGACGGTTGCGAATGGTCCTCGCCGATACCCCAGGAGCAACAGTGTCCCTAATTTGCTGGGAAGTGGCGGTGCGGTCCCCTACGGCACTGCGTAGGATCCTACGGTCTTGGCGTGCATCCGTGCGTCGCTGCGGTCCAGTCCTAGGTCGACAGGCACGTGCACCTTCCGCCGACCACTGGCGACAACATCGATGTACTGTGGAGACCTCACGCCCCACGTGTTGAGCAATTCGGCGGTACGTCCACCCTGCCTCCCGCATGCCCACTATACGCCCTCGCTCAAAGTCCGTCAATTGCACATACGGTTCATATCCACGCTGTCGCGGCATGCTACCAGTGTTAAAGACTGCGATGGAGCTCCGTATGCCACGGCAAACTGGCTGACACTGACGGCGGCGGTGCACAAATGCTGCGCAGCTAGCGCCATTCGACGGCCAACACCGCGGTTCCTGGTGTGTCCGCTGTGCCGTGCGTGTGATCATTGCTTGTACAGCCCTCTCGCAGTGTCCGGAGCAAGTATGGTGGGTCTGACACACCGGTGTCAATGTGTTCTTTTTTCCATTTCCAGGAGTGTACTATTTCCAGTCTGGTCCGATACTCGGGTAGCTTTTATTTTGCTCACTAAACAGTTGGCGATTAAATGCGAGAAGCAATACGCACATTTTGTGTTTGAAACAATGGAGGAGGAAGAGAAGAGTGCTCTTCGTGCCAAGCGAACCCACAGAGGCGGTTTTCACAGCAAGTCCCGCAGAGTTGTGTAAAGTGGCAGGGGAGCGGCGTAACTAGCGTCTTGAAAGGCAGGCGACGGCTGGATGTGGAAACGGGAGCAATGTGGCAGAGCGCTTACAGTTCACGTTGCACTCAGGCCGAGACGTTGTAATCTCAGAGTGTTCGAGTACGATGCGGCTGTCTATTAGTCGATAAGAGCAGCAGTGAATCCAGTTTGATGAGGACGAGATACAGACGCTGCGTAGTAGCCCTTAGCGCAGACAGACATGGAGGGGAGAAGCGTGCAGCAGTATCTGAAGGAGCTGTTAGTCGGTAGCAACTGCAGCGTCGGCCGCGTGCGGGAACGTTGTGAGGCGCTGCGAAGTGACACACGGGCTACACTGTAGCTGAAGCTAGTGCCGGCTTTTGATTTCTTGATACAAAACGATGTAACTCTGTTGTCTTCACGAGAGACGGCTGAAAAAGAGCGTCTTCTCGAAGGTAAAGTACCATGTACTCACTTGGCAGAAAATCCTAACAAATATTGGTGTTATGTCAAAGCGGTAGGTGGATCAAAAAAAAAAAAAAAGTCCAGACACTCTGTGACCAAAATGGTACTGAAACAGAGGATGACAGACTAAAGGCCGAAATACTAAATGTCTTTTTCCAAAGTTGTTTGACTTAGGAAGGTGCACTGTAGTTCGTTCTCTATATTGTCGCACAGATGACAATGGTAGATATCGAAATAGATGACAGAAGGGTAGAAAAACAATTAAAATCGCTCAAAAGAGGAAAGGCCGCTGTACCTGAAGGGATACCAGTTCGATTTTACATGGAGTATGCGAAGGAACTTGCCCCTTCTCGCACCGGTGTACTGTAGGTCTCTAGAAGCGCGTAGCGTTCCAAAAGATTGGAAAAGGGCACAGGTCATCCCTGTTTTCAAGAAGGGACGTCGAACAGGTGTGCAGAACTATAGACCTATATCTCTACCGGCGATCAGTTGTAGAATTTTGGAACACGTATTACGTTCGAGTATACTGACTTTTCTACTCTGTAGGAATCAGTAGACGATCGTGTCAAACCCAGCTCGCCCTATTCGTCCACGAGACTTATAGGGCCATAGACACCGGTTCCCAGGTAGATACCGTGTTTCTTGACTTCCGCAAGGCGTTTGATACAGTTCTCCACAGTCGCTTAATGAACAAAGTATGATCATATGGACTGCGGAATGACCATATAAAATTAATTGTCGGTAAAGCAGATGCCAGACTGAGATCCATTGGAAGAATCCTAAGGAAATGTAATCCGAAAACAAAGGAAGTAGGTTACAGTACACTTGTTCGCCCACTGCTTGACTATTGCTCACCAGTGTGGGATCCGTACAAGATAGGGTTTATAGAAGAGATAGAGAAGATCCAACGGAGAGCAGCGCGCTTCGTTACAGGATCATTTAGTAATCGCGAAAGCGTTACGGAGATGATAGATAACCTCCAGTGGAAGACTGCAAGAGAGACGCTCAGTAGCTCGGTACGGGCTTTTGCTGAACTTTCGACAACATACCTTCACCGAGGAGTCAAGCAGTATATTGCTGCCGCCTACGTATATCTCGCGAAGAGACCATGAGGATAAAGTCAGAGAGATTAGAGCCCACACAGAGGCATACCGAGAATCTTTCTTTTCACGAACAACGGGAGACTGGAATCGAAGGGAGAACTGATAGAGGTACTCAAAGTACCCTCCGCCACACACCGTCAGGTGTGTATGGATGTAGATGTAGAGATGTAGATTACTGTTCCGGCGTGTGGGTTACACACCGCATCAGGTCACATTTACAGGAGACAGACATAAAATACCTAACGGCTAGAAGAGAGAACCTTGCATACAAAATGAAGCCAGTTCTTCTGGAAATAACTATGCTACTCATCTACGTAGTGATACACTTCAGTATAGCTTTTGTAGTTGAACATGCTACCAATTATTAATTATATAAAATTTACATCCACTTTTGTACTCCTCAAGCCACTGATGGGCGTATGGTGGAAGATTCTTCACACACACACGTAGTTGCAATTTTCTTTGTTATTCCATACAAGTACTGAGCGAGGGAAAAATGCCAGTGTCTGGGGCTACGCCCGTGTACGCGCCGTAATCCCTCTTATCTTGTTCTCGCGCTCCGCGGGTGCAGGGCTGCTAAATACAGACAACAGCGTTTCGCGACGACTGTGCCGCCTCAGTCCCACACGGCCCCATTCTTCGCCGTCCGTACTTCGATGTGGGCCACACCGACCTGAGACGACCACTAGCATCGCGTCTCTCAGTTCGTTCCATTTGTCTGTTATCCTGTCCCCTCGATAATGAGTCCAAACGTTCCTGCTGTAGGCCACAACTGGCCCCACCGCGTCACGTTTGCGATTTCCATTACTGATGCGCCACACTTTTCTACAGCTCTTACAACTAATCCAAGTTTTACGTTCAACTTCTGTAACGCTGATTATTAGTACTGTTAGTATTATGCTTAAATGACGTGCTCAGGATGTTCACTACTAATTTTGTTGCACTCTTTAGTCATTATCTGGCATTTATCCACATTTAAAGAGTCCTGCCAACCATTACATCGTGTGTAATTCCTCACCATTATCCTAAGAAGATAAATGCTTTTTATTCCAGTCTTTGGCCACAATATGAATTCTCTAGACGATGACCAGTTTCAGTCCATAATGACCATCCTCAGATCTATAATATACAGATATATACACCTAGTGAGCAGTGTGTCTTTCAACATAATACAGCAATACGTATCACAATATACTATCTAACAACCGGAGAGGTGTACAGAAAATACAGTAAAACGTACCTTTTTTACACCATGTCCTACAGTGATAAGGCCATAATGGCATCGTCACATAGATCTAAAATAAGATGCAGCATAGGCCGCATCGCCCACACAGTCACTATTGCAACTGGTTACTGAAGTACAGTAGCTACCAGAAATCTGTTTGCCTACATCCTCCCTACTGTCGGCTTCGATGTAGTCACCGCAAAAAACATAATCTCATAAAAACACATTACGTAAAATACATGAACTTTTAAAATTGATAACTATCATAGAAACCAATTGTGATACATTAATAGATGAATGCAGTTACCCATATAAAATTATTAAAAGGAAGTATATGAAGAAGATAGGTCCCACCCTTTTTTTTTAAGGTGAGTTTAAGGTCGACAATTAATGTACGTAATACATTGCCTGTGGAAACCTATAAATTGCTTATGAAAGATAAAATGTCTATATGACAGCTGGAAAAAGGATCAATGATCAGTGCCCTCTGTTTGGTCGGCCGCCGGGATGTTATTTAGGTGTGCTCCGATCTTAAGAACTTAACCACTAGAGGGCTTTACATACAACGTGATATGTCTCCCACTGGAAACTTTTAAACAACATATTAACAGTCAATAAATAAAATTATATAGTCTGGTTATATATTCAGTGGATAGGTAGGATATAATCAGTTACAGGACAAGTACGATTAATGTATGGAAGCAAGGCAAATGCCTACTGTTCTCGACATAAATCATCAAGTAAGGTGTTGGGCACAAAATCGCTTTGTCGATTTAGCACCCTAGTGGGCTCATGCTTTTTCGCTTTGTCAATCTCCAGCTCCTGCAACAATACTTTCTTGTAGACAACCAGCACTGTCACTGAACAGTCAGCTGCTGCTGCTGCTGCCTCAGACAGACACCTTTTGCAAGTAGCGGTTTTTATATCGTCTCGTCGTCCCTGTAGAGCTGTGCCATAGGAAGCAAGGAGAGGGCGTTGTTTGGTGGCCGGTATCCTCTTTCTGTAACACAAACTGAACCCATTTATTAAGTGGGTTCTTTATTAACATAAAGAGCTACTTAACTTAACCTCCCATGTGCTGTGGTGCAATCTCTCTGTTCTAATCCACTGCTGCTGAAGTACAAAGTCCATCAACGCTATTCTGTTCGCTATGTGCTGCTTGATTCTGAGCTAGAGGCCGTGAATGCGGTTCCGACTTTGTCACACGGTGGAACTCACTCGATGCGACCGACTCTAACCAACTGGAACTAAGTGGCCCTCTGGTCCGCGGCGGCTGTCTAAATACTGGCGGCCGAGAGGGCGTTGGCGGCGCGTTTCCTGCGAGTCTGTTTTTGGCCTCTCTCTATCGTCTCGCAACCTCTTTGCCGAACGGTTTGCTGGCATCAGCTTACGGCAGCTCAGGGGTGTGCTGGCGACGTCACAGCTCTACTCGTATTACGCCACAGCCGCCGTTAGTTTCATTTCTGAGGAACATCCACCGTCCTTTATGCAGGGTAGTCCATTGATAGTGACCCGGCCAAATATCTCACGAAATAAGCATCAAACGAGAAAACTACAAAGAACTAAACTCGTGTAGCTTGAAGGGGGAAAACAGATGGCGCTATGGTTTGCCCGCTAGATGGCGCTGCCGTAGGTCAAACGGATATCAACTGTGTTTTTTTAATAGGAACCCCCATTTTTATTACATATTCGTGTAGTACGTAAAGAAATATGAATGTTTTAGTTGGACCACTTTTTTCGCTTTGTGATAGATGGCGCTGTAATAGTCACAAACGTATAAGTACGTGGTATCACGTAATATCCCGCCAGTACGGACGGTATTTGCTTCGTGATACATTACCCGTGTTAAAATGGACCGTTTACCAATTGCGGAAAAGGTCGATATCGTGTTGATGTATGGCTATTGTGATCAAAATGCCCAACGGGCGTGTGCTATGTATGCTGCTCGGTATCCTGGACGACATCATCCAAGTGTCCGGACCGTTTGCCGGATACTTACGTTACTTAAAGAAACGGGAAGTATTCAGCTACACGTGAAACGTCACTGACGACCGGGAACAAATGATGATGCCCAAGTAAATGTTTTAGCTGCTGTCGCGGCTAATCCGCACATCATTAGCAGACAAATTGCGTAAGAATCGGGAATCTCAAAAATGTAGGTGATGAGAATGCCACATCAGCATCGATTGCACCCGTACCATATTTCTATGCACCAGTAATTGCATGGCGACGACTTTGTACTCGTGTACAGTTCTGCCACTGGGCACAAAAGAAATTACGGGACGATGACAGATTTTCTGCTCACGTTCTATTTAGCGATGAAGCGTCATTCACCAACAACGACAGCGTAAACCGACATAATATGCACTATTGTGCAACGGAAAGTCGACGATGGCTGCGACAAGTGGAACATCAGCGACCTTGGCGGGTTAATGTATGGTGCGGCATTATGGGAGGAAGGATAATTGGCCCCCCATTTTATCGATGGCTATCTAAATGGTGCAATGTATGCTGATTTCCTACGTAATGTTCTACCGGTGTTAGTACAAGCCGTTTCACTGCATGACAGAATGGCGATGTACTTCCAACATGATGGATGTCCGGCACATAGTTCGCGTGCAGTTGAAGCAGTATTAAATAGCATATTTCATGACAGGTGGATTGGTCGTCGAAGCACCATACCGTGGCCCGCACGTTTACCGGATCTGACGTCCCAGGATTTCTTTCTGTGGGGAAAGCTGAAGGATATTTGCTTTCGTGATCCACCGATAGCGACTGACGACATACGTCAGCGCATTGTCAATGCATGTGCGAACATTACGGAAGGCGAACTACTCACTGTTGAGAGGAATGTCGTTACACGTATTGGCAAATGCATTGAGGTTGACGGACATCATTTTGAGCATTTATTGCAGTAATGTGGTATTTACAGGTAATCACGCTGTAACAGCATGCGTTCTCAGAAGTTCAGAAAGGTACATGTACCACAACGGAACAACCGAAATAAAATGTTCAAACGTCCCTACGTTCTGTAGTTTAATTTAAAAAACCTACATTTTACTAAACTGTTGGTATAAATTTGTGAGTCATATGTTTGTGACTATTACAGCGCCATCTATCACAAAGAGAAAAAAGTGGTCCAAGTAAAACATTCATATTTCTCTACGTACTACACGAATATGTAACAAAAGATGGGGATTCCTATTTTTTAAAAACGCAGTTGATATCCGTTTGACCTATGGCAGCGCCATCAAGCGGGCCAACCATAGCGCCATCTGGTTTCCCCCTTCAAGCTAGACAAGTTTCGTTCTTCGTAGTTTTTTCGTTTGACGCTTACTTCGTGAGATATTTTGCCCGGTCAACGATCAGTGGACGACCCTGTACAGTTGTCAGTTCCAGTAGTGACATATTCATACGAGAAACCTGCCTCCGTAGCCGAGGTCGTTAGTGCACGCCTGTGCAGCAGCACTCTAGTCGGAGGAGGGTCGGTTGGGATCCTGCCGGTGGGCGAAATTTTCGCTGCCCGTGTCTGGACGGTGAGTGTGGTGGCGGGAAGCTGCTGGCCGCCAGAGCTGGTCTACATTCGGAACCTCTCCGCAGTGCGGCTCGAGGAGGGACGGCCCGCGGTGTAGGGCCATCCGTCGACTGGCCCCGCTACACAGGGAGTGACCCTAGCTGCTACTCGAGGAGAGCAGGCCGTCCGCTCTTCACCCAACACCTTCTCTCACTGCTGTCGTACAACACAAACATCACGCAGCACTACACGCGCCCATTACACTGACGTACGCTCCACAAGTACACAAACCACACAAATCAGATACCCGCAAGGAAAGGGGCATCGTGCGCTGCAGAAAAACAACCCTTTCCTACTCGGAGGCTGAACAGTTCCGTGCTGCTTTATTTCTTCCATCTGGGCAACCAGACGCCTGTCTGCCATGACAACCCGCATGACCCTGTTTCGCTTGGCAGTCGACGGTTTGGGACAGCTTTAAAGGCTTTTCGGAAATCTAGCGTGACGCAGCACTGCCTCCTGATCTGTAGGACGTCGTGTACGAGTAAATCAGACTGTATGGTTCTCCATGAATCTGTGACCGCACCGTGGGAGAAATGTTATTGTTCTCCTCCAGCAACACCGTACCGCCAGAGCTCAGAATGTGCCGCAGAATTCTGTGACCGACTGGCGTGTCAGAGAAACTATCAACGGTAGCTGACATTCGCTTTACAAATTACGATCGCTTTGTGCTGTGTTATGTGTTTACCGATGTGCCATAAACCAAGGTGTAAGTCCGCCCTGTTGCACATGCGACGTCTGCTGTAACTACTGTAGGGGTACACGTCTCTCCAGCCGCCTGCCGAGGTACGAAAATGGCAAACTTCAACACGTAAAAAAAGTAAACAAATAAATAAAGTTGCAGTGCGTCTTAGGAGCTAAAATTCTGACACTGTGTTTCTCTCGCTGTATTTTTCCCGTAGAAAAAATTTCAGGGCAGGTTTCGCCATGTCGTGCAGATGCGTGCTGCGTCGCGACCCTCGGCAAGCAACGACGCCCACCCAGCTGCTCTGTGTGTGCGACCAGCGCCGCCAGACGAGAACCTGGTGCTGTGACTGGCTGGCAGCAAAGAACTGCAGCTCACTTACGCATCTGCTCACAAGCTGTAGCGTACTTACACATCTCCGTCCACTTCCATACTCTGCAGACCACAGCCAGCTGGATGGCAGAGGGTGTTTCCCAGTAGGGATTATCCTGTTCCATTCAAGTAAGGACAGCGGGAAGAATGAATTCTTAAATGCCTGCATACGTGCTGTGATTAGTTTAACCTCGTCTTTGCGATCATTTTAAGAGCCACACGTATGTTGTTGTGGTAGTTAACATTCCTACATTCTTCACTTGATAGTGGTACCTGAAGCATTGTAAGCAGTCTTACGAGAAAGCATCATATAGCTGAGACTTTTCTGCATTCCAGTCTCGTAGATCAAACAAACTCGGCACCATTGGCGCTGCCCCTGTTTATATACGTTCAGTATGAGCAGGTAGTCCTGTTTAGAACAAATCACACAGTTGGGCAGTATTCTACGATGGTGTCCTGTAAGGAAGCTCCTCCGTAGACTAACTGTATTCCCCAGTATGACACCTCCCTACGCAGACAGTAATGTTGTTGTGCAATAGCGGAGTAATCTCAAGAGAGATTTAAACTAGCACTTATCTTAGCCACTTTTGGACCCAGATCTATCACAAAAATGGTTCAAATGGCTCTGAGCACTATGGGACTTTAATTGCTTAGGTCATCAGTCCCCTAGAACTTAGAACTATTTAAACCTAACTAACGTAAGGACATCACACACATCCATGCCCGAGGCAGGATTCGAACCTGTGAACGTAGCAGTCGCCCGTTTCCAAACTGTAGCGTCAAGAACCGCTCGGCCACTCAGGCCTGCCAGATCTATTACAGACTGGAGGTGTACCATACATCACATCTTCTTCATGGCGGGTAATTTTTGTGTAATAATTTTTGGAACTTAGATCTTCTGTTTTACCCAATTCGTCGTTTTCTTTTCATGGGTAGAATCCGAGTTCGAAAATGTAAAACTGACAGATCTAGTGTAAGAAGTAGGTACGGACAAAAACTGACGAAGTAGTTTTTCAGAATATGCAGGCCTCCAAATAGCTCTTCCGCAGAAATTACATTAATAGTGTTGGCTCGAATCTACATATTTTCAACCATTTTGGTTCGAGTAACATTTAAAATAAACTTGAAAACTTGTTGTGACATTCATAACTGCCTGAAGAAGTTGTCTGGCCAATTTCTGAGCTGTTGCTAGAACTGCTGAAAGTTTCTGACGTGTCTTGATTAAAAGGGTGCACCGATGCCTCTTCTTCTTCCTCGTTTTGAATAGCCACGTTTTTGTTTGTGCGGACCACTATTACGTCGCCAGACGACGCCGAGAATATCCTTTTCGCCTCACACTCACTGCAGGTAATCCAGTCAGCTGGCGGTGTGTGTTCAGAATATCTGTGGGAAGCGCGGCGCCTGTGCGATCGGCGATGTCCCGGCGGGAACGCTGCAGCCAGAGCCCAGCATCGCAGCGCGGCTGCAGCTCGTCGCGTCCGGGTCAGATAGGCACTCGTCCGAAGCCGGGCGGGCAGCGGCGGCGCCCACTGAGGGCGCACGCTTCATTTGAATATTATCGATTGGGCGTCTGCGGCAAGATGGCGGCGCCGCCGGCCAATGGCGCGCCGCGGGGGGCGGGGCCCGGCGCCGCGCGGACGGGCGGGCTGGCGCACGTGGCGCCGCGCGCGGCCGCAGCCGCAGGAGCGCAACCCCCGCGCTCCACCACACAAACACACGAGTCCGTGTCTGTCATCGCTGTTCTCTTACGTTTCATCCGCAGGTAATGCAAATGATTATCACTGCCGCTTCCCACTAATTAATTGCGTGTTCTAAGGTTAGCGTCTTTGGCTAGTAATCGAAAAATCGTTGCTCCGAGACCGAAAACACTAATCAAAAATTGCACAAAAGTCGTCAGCAACACCAGTGAAAACTTCTGGTACATGATAGAACATGTTTTTTGCTCGCGTATATGCCGTTTCTGGAAACCCAGAATCTACTCTGTAGGAATCAACATGGATTCCGGGAACAGCGATCGTGTGAGACCCAACTCGCTTTATTTGTTCATGAGACCCAGAAAATATTACATACAGGCTTCCAGGTGGATGCTATTTTCCTTGACTTCCGGATGGCGTTCGATACAGTTCCGCACTGCCCCCTGATAAACAAAGTAAGAGCCTACGGAATATCAGACTTGCTGTATGACTGGATTGAAGAGTTTTTAGCAAACAGAACACAGCATGTTGTTCTCAATGGAGAGACGTCTACAGACGTTAAAGTAACCTCTGGCGTGCCACGGGGGCGTGTTATGGGACCATTGCTTTTCACAATATATATAAATGACCTAGTAGGTAGTGTCGGAAGTTTCATGCGGCTTTTCGCGGATGATGCTGTACTACACAGAGAAGTTGAACCATTAGAAAATTGTAGCGAAATGCAGGAAGATCTGCAGCGGATAGGCACTTGGTGCAGGGAGTGGCAACTGACCCTTAACATAGACAAATGTAATGTATTGCGAATACATAGAAAGAAGGATCCTTTATTGTATGATTATATGATAGCGGAACAAACACTCGTAGCAGTTACTTCTGTAAAATATCTGGGAGTATGTGTGCGGAACGATTTGAAGTGGAATGATCATATAAAATTAATTGTTGGTAAGGCGGTTACCAGGTTGAGATTCATTGGGAGAGTCCTTAGAAAATGTAGTCCATCAACAAAGGAGGTGGCTTACAGAACACTCGTTCGACCTGTACTTGAGTATTGCTCATCGGTGTGGGATCCGTCCCAGATCGGGTTGACGGAGGAAATAGAGAAGATCCAAAGAAGAGCGGCGCGTTTCGTCACAGGGTTACTTGGTAAGATTGATAGCGTTACGGAGATGTTTAGCAAACTCAAGTGGCAGACTCTGCAAAAGAGGCGCTGTGCATCGCGGTGTAGCTTACTGTCCAGGTTTCGAGAGGGTGCGTTTCTGGATGAGGTATCGAATATATTGCTTCCCCCTACTTATACCTCCCGAGGAGATCACGAATGTAAAATTAGAGAGATTCGAGCGCGCACGGAGGCTTTCCGGCAGTCGTTCTTCCCGCGAACCATACGCGACCGGAACAGAAAAGGGAGGTAATGACAGTGGCACGTAAAGTGCCCTCCGTCACACACCGTTGGGTGGCTTGCGGAGTATAAATGTAGATGTAGAAGCAATTTCAATGGTTCTGTAACAGATGGCGGACGAGTGGAGAAGGCTTTCAGGGCAATATCGGGATTGGAAACTGCCCCCAAAAAGCAGACGAATCAGGACTTGTAGTGAGTATGAGGACGCAGAAGGCAACGGAAGTCACTGCATAAGTGAATATAAGGCAAAAAATGATATAACGAGTGTAGGATTCGCTACGAAAAGTAAAGTAGGGCAGAGAGTGAGTCGCTGCGAACAGTTCGATGAGATTGAGGTTCTCATCAGAATCGACAGAAAACCAGTGTCAATAACAACAGATTATGTATGTATGCCGACGTCAGATGCAGAAGATGAAAAGGATTCAATACGTAAAGGGAGAAGATAATCTAATTATCATACCGGAATGGAACGGGGGGATGAACGGAGGAAAGTTGCAGGAGAATATGGGCTCGGCAGTAGGAATCATAGAAGACTGAATACTGCAGTGAATTTTTGTTGCTAATAGCGAGTACACTGTTAAAGAATCACAATAGTATAGTATAGTTAACTCGAGAAAGCCCCAGAGACGCTGGATGGTTCCAGCTGTCGTTCCAGTCGGACACTGATTCCGAAATCAGATACTGGAGTTCACTCAGGAGCAAATAAAGACTCGGACCACAATTAGTAATACCAAACAGCAGACGGGCATTAGCTTCAGAGAATCGCCCGGAAGAATCAAAGTGGAAAGAAATAAGATAGTAAACTACTGAGAATTGATGACGTGCTTTTGAAATTGTCTAAAGCTATAGATACTGCGGTAATGAATACTACGGCAGCCAGTTCAGCTGAAGAGAAATCTAAAAAGGACAATCATCGAAGCTGAAGAGACAAACATAGGTTCAGTGGAGCCAAATACGAAGAAACCGTAGATAACAAAGGAATTACTTCAGTTCTAATTCAAATGGTTCTAAGCACTGTAGGACTTAACATCTGAGGTCATCAGTCCCCCAGACTTTTACTTAAACCTCAGTAAACGAAGGACAGCACACACATACATACCTGAGGCAGGATTCGAACCTGCGACCGTAGCAGCAGCGCGGTTCCAGACTGAGGCGCCTACGGCCGGGTGTACTTCAGTTGATCGACGAAACAAAGAAGTACGAAAACAATAGATTTCTTGTAGTGGCCATTTTTGAGCCGCATACATGTATCGGATTTCTTATGGTGCCAATTTTCGAACCAGATATACAGGGTGTTACAAAAAGGTACGGCCAAACTTTCAGGAAACATTCCTCACACACAAAGAAAGAAAATATATTATGTGGACATGTGTCCCAAAACGCTTACTTTCCATGTTAGAGCTCATTTTAGTACTTCTCTTCAAATCACATTCATCATGGAATGGAAACACACAGCAACAGAACGTACCAGAGTGACTTCAAACACTTTGTTACAGGAAATGTTCAAAATATCCTCCGTTAGCGAGGATACATGCACCCACCCTCCGTCGCATGGAATCCCTGATGCGCTGATGCAGCTCTGGAGATAGGCGTATTGTATCACAGCGGTCCACAATACGAGCACGAAGAGTCTCTACATTTGGTACCGGGATTGCGTAGACAAGAGCTTTCAAATGCCCCCATAAATGAAAGTCAAGGGGGTTGAGGTCAGGAGGGCGTGGAGGCCATGGAATAGGTCCGCCTCTACCAATCCATTGGTCACCGAATCTGTTGCTGAGAAGCGTACGAACACTTCGACTGAAATGTGCAGGAGCTCCATCGTGCATGAACCACATGTTGTGTTGTACTTATAAAGGCACATGTTCTAGCAGCACAGGTAGAGTATCCCGTATGAAATCATGATATCGTGCTCCATTGAGCGTAGGTTGAAGAACATGGGGCCCAATCAAGACATCAGCAACAATGCTTGCCCAAACGTTCACAGAAAATCTGTGTTGATGACGTGATTGCACAATTGCGTGCGGATTCTCGTCAGCCCACACATGTTGATTGTGAAAATTTACTATTTGATCGCGTTGGAATGAAGCCTCATCTGTGAAGACAACATTTGCACTGAAATGAGGATTGACACATTGTTGGATGAACCATTCGCAGAAGTATACCCGTGGAGGCCAATCAGCTGCTGATAGTGCCTGCATACGTTGTACACGGTACGGAAACAACTGGTTCTCCCGTAGCACTCTCCATACAGTGCCGTGTTCAACGTTACCTTGTACAGCATCAACTTCTCTGACGCTGACATTAGGGTTATCGTCAACTACACGAAGAATTGCCTCGTCCATTGCAGGTGTCCTCTTCGTTCTAGGTCTTCCCCAGTCGCGAGTCATAGGCTGGAATATTCCGTGCTCCCTAAGACGCCGATCAATTGCTTCGAACGTCTTCCTGTCGTGACACCTTCGTTCTGGAAATCTGTCTCGACACAAACATACCGCGCCACGGCTATTGCCCCGTGCTAATCCATACATCAAATGGTCATCTGCCAACTCCGCATTTGTAAACATTGCACTGACTGCAAAACCACGTTCGTGATGAACACTAACCTGTTGATGCTACGTACTGATGTGCTTGATGCTAGTACTGTAGTGCAATGAGTCGCATGTCAACACAAGCACCGAAGTCAACATTACCTTCCCTTAACTGGGCCAACTGGCGGTGAATTGGGGAAGCACAGTACACACTGACGAAACTAAAATGAGCTCTAACATGGAAATTAAGCGTTTCCGGACACATTTCCACATAACATCTATTATTTATTTCTGTGTGAGGAATGTATCCTGAAAGTTTGGCCTTACATTTTTGGTAATACCCTGTATATGATATGAAGGATCAAACAGCCTATTGGCTTCTGTATCGGGTTCTTCGGCCGACGTCCATCTAATGATTTTACAGATGTTTCGCCAGCACGAGTGGCTGGCATTGTGAAAGCTTCACCCTCCATTGCCGGTGGTGAACTGGAGCCGAGCTCGCGGCCGCACACTATATGTACCTGGCGCTCCAACGTCCGAGGACTTCTCCTCGGTCATTTCCTGTGCGGTTCTCCTCTTGCTACCTGCGACGGTCGTTCGCTGCAGTACGGGAAGCCAGGATCCGTTTACTTTAAGGCTTTCCTCTTTCTTGTTGAAACTGTCAGCGTGGTTTTGTATTTCTACAGCTTCTCTGAACGAGCGCGTGTGATAATGCTTCTCCAGCAGCCAGAACTTCCGTCTCGGCGAAGTTTATTACGTGGTCGGTCTCACTCAGTGCGTGCTCTGCCACGGCCGATTATGTTCTTTGATCCTGGTGTTGATTGATCGTCCAGTCATTCCAACATAAGCGTTTCCACATGTGCATGCTATACGGCATATTCCCGACATTGCAAGTGTTCCCTTTTCTCCTTTGCCGATCTAAGACACTCTTTGATCTTCCTTGCCGGTTTGAAAATCGTATTCACGCCGTGTTTGAGCAATATATGGCCGATTCTGTTTGTCACTCTGGGAATGTATGGCAGAAAGGCCGTACCCGACATTTCTTTTTCTGGTTCCTTACTTCGCCGAGTGTTTGGCTCTGTTACACTTCTAATATAACTTTTGGAGTACCCATTGCCCCTCAGAACACTTTCCAGGTGTTGCTTTTCGCGTATGAGGTGCTGCGGCTCACATATTAGTCCTGCTCGCGTTACGAGCGTATTAATCATGCCTCTTTTCTGGCTCGGTTGGTGGTTTGATACTTCGTGCAGGTATCGGTCCGTGTGTGTCGGTTTTCGAAACACGCTCTGTCCCAGTAAATTCATTAGATGAACGTCGGCCGAAGAATCCGGTACAGAAGCCAATAGGCAGTTTGTCAACAAGTGGTCACGAAAGCCTTAACAATTTTGTATGAAGGATGAGTTACAACAGCTTGTCACAGCTGAGGTTAGAATAGCTTTCCGACACAATCAGGGCACACATGCAGGCCAGAGCGGGGGCAACGTTATAGTACTAAGTTCTTCATGAATTTGAATACTGTAATCACTGGAGTAACATACCCTCTCAACGCTGCAGATTCTTTTCGTTTCTTCCTACTCTTCTGGGTGCTTCACCTTTGTTGCCAGGTAATGCAAATGGGAGAGGCAGGGAAGCCGAAGTGAAACGGCTATAGGAAAAATGCGAAGAAATCGAAAAAAATGTGGTTTTCAGAAGGACTGATTCAACGTGTAGTAAAGTCAAGAGAACGTTATGTCAAATAATAATCGACTGTGGCGACATTACGAGTGCAACTGAGAACTTTTAAACAAAGAGATAACAGCAGATATGTGCAAAGAGTACACCGATGGCTTCTGCGAAGAGGAGGAACTGTCTCATGACGTGGTAGAAGAAGGAATAGATGTCGGTATGGAAGAGATAGAGGATCCAATATTAGAGTCAGCATTTAACAGAACTTTGGAAGACGTGAGGTCAAATAAGGCAGAAGGTAAACGTAACATTCCTTCGGAATATGTAACATTACTGGGGGAAGTGAAACCAAACAGTGGTTCAAGGTGGTTTGTAGAATTTATGAGTCTGAAAAGACACCATCAGACTTTCTCAAAAATACCATCCACATGATTCCGAAGATAGCCAGAGTGGGTAACTACGAGAACTGTTGCAGAATCAGCTTAACAGCTCATCCATCCAAGACCCCGACAAGAACAGCATAAAGAAGCACTGAAAAGGAAACTGACTATCCGTTAGGTGAATATGAGTTTGGCTTTAGGGAAGTTTATTACATTGCGTTTGATAACGGAAACGAGATTTCAGAAATGTTCATAGGATTTGTCTGCTCAGAATAAGCGTTCGACAATGTGAAATGGCGCAATATGTGCCAAATTCGGAGAAAAATGGGAATACGCTACAGGAAAAGACGGTTAATATACAACATGTACGAGGGCCGGCTGGAAAGTTACGCCTCCGAATTTTTTATTACGTTCTGAATATCGGATGGCATATTAAATGTAATGATATTACTGTGTCGACTTTTCCGCTTACGTTGGCAGCCTCTGTCGCTACAGGCAGCGTGTAACCTGGCGGCGTGTAGTGTAACTATGTAGGTGCGTGAGAAACCCTTAGAAAACGAAAAGCACGAACTGGAAGAGCTCTCCTGCGCACGATACTCCCCCTGCCCCAGCAGGGCAGTGCCAGGCCACACACCACCTCTGCCACAGTCCGGCACCTTGGCCTCACCGCCGTCGGTCATCCTCCACACGCTGAATAAAATGTTCTCGGGTTTCGAACCGCGGCAATTGCTTAAACCTACACGAGCTTTCAGCCAAGCACTCCTTGGCCATTGTCAAGTGTTATGACTGCCAGTGGGCTGTTGGTGCGCCCTTGTATACGTTAGCTGCCGGCTGTGACGTCACTGTCGACCGTGACATTGCCATATATGGGCATGTTTTGAGTCGGCGTTCGATGTGCCCTCCTTCAACCGCGCGATCGCTCAATCCCACGCAGCGCTGAGCTGCAAGCCACCTTCTCTATTCAAGGTGTTTGCTTTTATGCAGGGTGTACAAATATTGGTGCATCGTGCAAGAGTAATATCTGACGACGATAACTTGCCCCACGAACTGAGCCACCTACGCAAGGTTTTCAGGAATAACGGCTACAGCGCCCATCAAGTGAAAGAATCGATTTCTGGGAAATGTCAGAATAAGACCGCCGACAAAGAGCAGGAAAAGAAACTTGCTTTGCTGACATTCTCCGGCTCTGTGTCGGGCAAGATAAGCCGCCTGTTGGAAAGACAAGATCAAATCAATCTTCAGGCCTCCAACGAAAATCCGTCAATTACTGACACCAGTTAAAGACGCAGCAGGTCTCAGAACACCTGGAGTCAACGTAATACCTTGTGAGTGTGGCCAGAAGTACATCGGAAAAAAATGCGCACCGTGGAACAACGCAGGAAAGAACATGAGAGGTATTACCGCCTACGCTATCCAGAGAAATCTGCGCTAGCTGAGCATGCGTTAGAAAACGGTCACCACATAAAATTTCGCGATACCTCTCTCGTGGCTCGCACTAACGGCTTGTGGGACAATTTAATAATGGAAGCTATTGAAATGTAAATTACCGAAAACACCCTGAATAGAGACGGTGGCTTGCAGCTCAGCGCTGCGTGGGATCCAGCGATCGCGCGGTTGAAGAGGGCACATCGAACGCAAACTCAAAACATGCCCATATGTGGCAATGTCACGGACACCAGTGACGTCACAGCCGGCAGCTAGCGTATATAAGGGCGCACCAACAGCTCACTGGCAGTCATAACACTTGACAATGGCCAAGGAGTGCTTGGCCTAAAGCTCGTGTAGGTTTAAGCAACTGGCGCGGTTGGAAACCCAAGAACATTTTATTCAATGCTATCGCCGCGAGACTCTGCATTCATACACCCCCCATACAGTTTTCACCTCTTTCCAAAAGCTAAAGACACATTCGAGGACTTCACTTTGGCAGTAATGCAGCGGTGTAATCAGACGTGAAGGTGGCGGATCCGTAAAAAAAAAAGTAAAACCTTCTACAGTGACGGTATCAACAAACTGGGATCTCATTGGCAGAAATGTGTCCGTCGCCAGTGGAGCCATGTTGAGCAATAAATATGTAGACATGAAGAATAAAGGTGCAAAATGTTGATAAAATTTGGTTTAATTTAATAAGCTGTAAGAGTTTTCGTATAAAAAATCGGAGCCATTAATTTTGAGCACGCCTTCGTACAAGAACCGAGAGGGAACAACACGTCTGGAAGACCAAGATCGAAGTGCGTGCATTAAAAAGTATGTAAGACAGAGATGCTGTCTCTCATCACAACTGTACCATACATGTGAAGAAGAAGAAATGACGGAAGTACACGATAAGTTCAAGAGTGTGATTAAAATTCAGGGTGAAAGGATATCAATGATAAGATTCGCTGATGGCATTATTATCCTCAGTGAAAGTGAAGAAGAATTACAGGACCTGTTGAATGGAATGGATAGTCTAATGGGTACAGAATATGGAGTGAAACAGAAGAAACACAAAAGTAATGACAAATATCAGAAATGAGAATAGTGAGAAACTTGGTGATCACGGACTGGACGAAGTTAAGGGCTTCTGGTACCTTGGAAGCAAAGTAACCCACCATGGATGGAGCAAGGACAACTTTTTAAAATTATAATTGGTGTTATTATCTTTGTTTGTTAGGGTTGCGCGTATGTGTGTGTGTGTGTGTAGGGAGCTGACATATCCCTGCTCCTGGTTGTGTAAGTTATTGCTTTATTAAGGTACAGTGATGGATGATTACGGGTGAGGATATTATCTAGTTTGTCATATCACTTTGT
This sequence comes from Schistocerca gregaria, assembly GCF_023897955.1. NCBI lineage: Eukaryota > Metazoa > Arthropoda > Insecta > Orthoptera > Acrididae > Schistocerca > Schistocerca gregaria. The sequence goes on from NC_064926.1 coordinate 544,442,345, forward strand.
GGTGTCTATAAGAGTTGTTCCTTTTCAATAATATGTTTTATGAATTTAAATAGCGTCTGGTTTCTGTTGCCTGTCTGGTCATTTACTATGATTTTCACTGTATTATTGCTTCCTGAATTTGGAAGTTTTCTTGTACATGTAGGTAATGTTTCTTTTTGCTGGCTCTGACTACTTTCGTGTCTTTCTCTACTGTGGTAGGATGGTCGCTTACTTTCCTTACGATTGACATACTTCGTCCTCAATCGCGGCCTCAAAATATCACTATTCGTCGAAATAGCATTAGGACATCCATGCGGATTCTGCGGTTCACGTAGTCGCTCTGAGGTTGATTTATTCCCATTCATTGCTTAAACAAAGTTCATATTCTCTTTAGATGCCCACCGCCCTATAATTGACGTCTATTTCCTTACGTTAAAAGACAAATGCTTGCACTCTTGCGAGAGTTTGTTTCATGTGTTCTTTACCCTCAGTATGAAGCCCAAGTCAGCCCTTCACAAAGAAAACGAGGCCTGGGAACGAAACAGGTTGTTGTTGTTGCTGTCCTCACTCCGAGGAGACGTTTACTGCAACTGCCCACGTACTTCTATTCCGAGCAAGTATCTGCACACAACTGCTGCCACCTACGTCCATTTAAGCCTGTTTAGTGCATTCCGGCCTTGTTCTCCCTCCATAATTTTCATCTCACCTTACCACCCTTCACTAAAACTATTCCTCGAAGCCTCAGCTGTAAGTGCGTGATTAAGATTTGTTCTCTGCAATCTTCCAAAGCACCTCATTTCAGAAAGCTTCTTGTCACTGCTGTCTATCGTCCATGCTGGACTATCATGTAAGTCTTCTCCCCGCCAAATAGTTTCACGAAAGACGCTTTCATCCCTAAGCCTGATTTCGACGTTAACGTGTTGCTCCTTTCTGGAAACTCACAGCCTCCATTTTATTTCCTGTATACTCCAGCCATAATAAGTGTCTCATCGCTTGGTCTCTAAGCAGAACGTAAATTAATTCGACAACATTCCGTTATCGTTATTTTCTATTAATGGTATTATCTTACAGCCGGTTTTCAAGGCACTATCCATCCGTTCGATTGGACTTAGAAATTGTTTGCCCTCTTTAATAGAACTACATCGTTGTCAAACTTCATATTGCTTAATATTTTGACCCCTTAACGTTCCAACATTCTCCTTCACTTTACTGCTTGTGCTATGCAGAGATAAAATAAAGTGGGAGATGGGATACAACGATATTCATATATATATATATTCGAATGATTCGGATTACATTGTGGCTAGAGGAAGCCACGTGTTAAAAGCCGAGTGTAGTGACATCATCTCTACCGCTAACAAATGTGACATTGCACATCGTGTTATTTTTGGCATTTGGGTTATCAGCCTGTGCACTTTACTTTAAATCACGAGCACCTAACCACAGTTAGCCACTCTTTCACTGTGCGCTACTCACACCTCCCAGACTTAAACCTTACGTGAGTAAAGAACATCGTTATTCTTTACTTATCGTCATTATCTGGTAAAGAAAAAGGGCGTTTCGAAAACAGATTTTTGATGGGGCTAGTAGGCAGAAACATTCCTGCGAAGTGTTGAAAGCCTGGTTTGGATCAAAGACGTCACGTAAAAAAAAAAAAAAAAAAAAAAGTCACATATAGAAGTTATTTCATCCCAATACTGACCCATGCATCTGACACGTGACGGATGAAGAAAAAGTAGATTACAGGAATAAGAAATGACGTTCCTCAGAAGTAGGTTAGGAGTAACAAGGAGAGAGAGGATGAGGAATGACAGGGTAAATGAACTAGAGAAAGAGGAACCCATTGCAGGCAGTATAGAAACATCGAGGCTGAGTGGTATGGGCGCTTGAAGAGAATGGAAAACAAGAGGATTGCCAAAAAGATACACGAACTGGAAATGCGAAGGATACGACCAAGAAGGAGACAAAGGGACAGATATGTGACAAGTGTGGAGGAGCGTGTTGAAGAAAGAGGTGAAGACTGGACCAGAGGGAGCACAGGAAGACGGTGGGAAAACAAGACTAGATGGCGACTCTTATTTATTTATTGATTTATTTAACCTGGTAAGATTACATCTAACCAGGCATTCTACTTATTTTACATTCATATGTTTTAGTAGGCATGTTAAACTATAGTACAAAAAGTGAAATAAACAATTACAAAGGCACACTTGGAAAAATACATACATATAGAGTTTATATTCGTAGATGATAAGTAGTGTTATAATTAGACATTATGAAAGAGACAGATTTTAGATAGGAGTGCTAGCAGCAGGGAGTACGAGGGAGACTGATGGTGAAGGGAGGAGAAGAATAGAGACATGATGTTACGTAATTAAGGAAATATGAAGAGGAAGAAGAGAAAGGAGCAAGAGAGGAGACACTAGCTCTCCTAGAAGAGAGGACTGGCCTTGTACATTAATTTTGTGGAAAACGTTATGAGGATGATAGTAGGAACTGCTTCAGCTTCTTATAAAACAGCAGGGGATTGAATTTTGCGCAAGTAAGGGGCAATTTGTTCCAGAGGCAGACGGCGGCAAAGTTTTTGTTTTGTGAGTGGGCACAGCTAGAATACCAAATAAGAGTGACCTCGTGTTTCGATTGTGATGGCACGAAAGGTGTTTAATGTCTGAAGCAAGGTGCTGAGGTGCTTGCGCGACGAGGAGTCGGTGAAGTAGACATAGTATGTGGTAGTCACGCAATTTGTCCGGCCGCAGCCACCCTTGCTGGGAGTATGAAGCACTAACATGATCATATCGGCGAATGTTGCAGGTGTAACGCACACAGGCATTCATGGTTAGTTCTAACCGTCTTTTGTTTTCACTACTCATGCTCGTCCAAAGTTACGCCCAAGGTCTTAACTGTTTTCGGATACGGTATTGGAATACCGTCCAGCAGAATAGGAGGCAGCCGTTCGCGGAAATCTGAACTTATTAATTTCTGATGCGCTATTAAGATTACTTGTGTCTTTTTTGCACTTAGTTTAAGCCCCAGGTTTTTCGCCCATGTCACTAGTGAAGACAGATCACCATTCATCCGAGCGATTGCAGTGTTTACATCTTCAGGTCTGACGCTTAAGCTGGGTTTACAGTAGCAAGTCCCTTGCAAGTTATTGCGAGTTCTTTGGCAAGAAACTTGCGTCAACAACTTGCCGATACTGTTTACATATGCTTTCAGTACCATTACGAGTGTCAGCCTAAGAATAAAATGACAATTAGAGGGGTGAGATATGTTGCAGCTCTTGTAATTGTAATAAAAAACGTGAAAAAGAAAAAGACAAGTATTTAGGTTAGAGAGTGGATAATGAGAAGATCGCAAAATGGTGCCTATAATAACCTTTTGCAAGAACATAGTATGGAGAGCAAGGACACTTTTGAAAACTTTTGTAGAATGTCCTCAAATGATCTGGCGTGTTTGTTGACGTTAATAGCGCCAGTCATACCAAAACGAGACACAAACTTCCTTAGTGCTATTTCAACAAAGGAACGTTTGCTAGTCACTCTACGATTTATATCTACAGGTGAGCTACGAATAAAATAGGCCGTTTCATTTATTTATGTGAAACATACAACTAAAACAACTTTGAATTTTGAAATCGTTTCTTTGTAGGAGACTCCCTAATGTACTTGTTTCATATTCCCCTCAGCACGATTTCTTTGATCGTACCCAATGTATGTAGAGCCATTTTTGACGTCTTGAAAAGGGAAAATTATTTGAAGGTATGTGAAAACACAATGAAATTAGACTTTTATTGGAATAAATTGCATTTTACAGAGTATGCTTAGAAGAAGGTTTTTTATAATGCTCATAAAATGTAATAATTAAACATTGTCCTTTTCTAGACTCCTAAAACAAGAAGGGAGTGGATGCAGGTGGCAAAGGGGTTGTGTCTTCAAGTTATGCTACTTGCTCTGTATTTCTTTCACAGATGTGTCGAATATCGACGAGATTTCATTTTATGCACTCATCTTCTTCACTCTATCATTGAAGTCCCAGTTATGCACGCTCCATATGTCGGGGTAGCTCTCCACGGCTTCAATAAAATGTTCTGTATCTTGCTTCATCCATTCCCGTTTCTCCTCCATTTCTGAAATTTGTTTGTATATAATACGTAAGATGGTTGCATAAAATTAAGTCACAACATTAAGTAAAATGTTAAATATAAGAGTTATGCAGACGACATACCTACTATAATTTGCGCTTCCTACTTTCAGGAAATAGAAATAAATCCTAAAAGCTGCAAGTTACTTGCAGATAGTTCTTGCTTGCTGTTCACACTGGAAGCGGAAAACGTGCAGCAAGTCACTTCCGCAATAAATTGCTACAGTCGCAAGTCGACTTGGCGATATGTTTACACTAGCAACTCGCGCGGCAAGTTTCTCCGCGCAAGTGAATTGCTACAATAACTTGCTAGTGTAACCGAGCATTAGGTAGAGATGGAGGTCGTCGGCATAGAAATGATATTTACAGGAGGACAGATACGACGAAAGGGCTGGAAACTGTTGGAGATGATGATGATCGGGCTGGGAAAATCGAGTCGCCCCTTTAAGGTGTAACCACAACAGCTACGCTCGGTTACAGGAAGGTCGACACTGGTGCTTCGCAGGCTGTGTGAAGGCGGTGCCCGGCGAGGTGGCGACAGTGGTGGGTGCGCGCGTGACCCCGCTACGGGCATCGTCTGCCCCTACATTGTGAGTCGCAACAGGGCGCGCCCTTCCAGGGACACGCGGCGGGGGGCGGCCTTCCCGGAAGGTGCCGGAAGCGGCGGGACCGACGAACAGGTGCCCACATCACTCACTCGCCGGCAGCTGTCTGTCTCCGCTGGGAGCCGCTCGCTCCAAATTTGCCGCCGGCTCGTCACTCGCTGCCGTTGGCAAAGTTGTAGGACAAACGTAGATATCACAGGAACGATCATTCGAAGCAAAACAGACTAATCAAAATCACTTGCTCGGGAAAGGCGAAGGTCCCGAGTTCAAGTCTCGGTGCGGCACAAAGTTTTAATATGACAGGAAGTTTCAGTCTAATCGAGACGGACTCTGCGAGCACTTCTTCATCTTCATCCACATCTTTACGTCTACATCCATACTCCACAAGCCACCTGACGGCGTGTGGCGGAGGGTACCTTGAGTACCTCTATCGGTTCTCCCTTGCATTCCAGTCTCGTATTGTTCGTGGAAAGAAGGATTGTCGGTATGCCCTGTGTATGCTCTAATCTCTCTGATTTTATCCTCATGGTCTCTTCGCGAGATATACGTAGGGGGGAGCAATATACTGCTTGACTCCTCGGTGAAGGTACGTTCTCGAAAGTTCAACAAAAGTCCGTACCGAGCTACTGAGCGTCTCCCCTGCTGAGTCTTCCACTGGAGTTTATCTTTATCTCCGTAACGCTTTCTCGATTACTAAATGATCCTGTAACGAAGCCCGCTGCTCTCCGTTGGATCTTCTCTATGTCTTCTATCAACCCTATCTGGTACAGATCCCACACTGCTGGGCACTTTTCAAGCAGTGGACGAACAAGTGTACTGTAACCTTCGTTTTCGGATTTCATTTCCTTAGGATTCTTCCAATGAATCTCAGTCTGGCATATACTTTATCGACGATCAACTTTATATGATCATTGCATTTTAAATCACTGCTAATGCGTACTCCCAGATAATTTATGGAATTAACTGCTTCCAGTTGCTGACCTGCTGTTTTGTAGCTAAATGATAAGGGATCTATCTTTCTATGTATTCGCAGCATATTACACTTGTCTACATTGAGATTCAATTGTCATTCCCTGCACCATGCGTCAATTCGCTGCAGATCCTCCCGCATTTCAGTACAATTTTCCATTGTTACAGCCTCTCGATATACCACAGCATCATCCGCAAAAAGCCTCAGTGAACTTCCGATGTTATCCACAAGGTCATTTATATACATTGTGAACAGCAACGGTCCTACGACACTCCCCTCTGCACACCTGAAATCACTGTTATTTCGGAAGACTTCTCTTCATTGAGAATGACATGCTGCGTTCTGTTATCTAGGGAATCTTCAATCCAGTCACACAATTGGTCTAATAGTCCATGTGCTTTTACTTTGTTCATTAAACAACTGTGGGGAACTGTATCGAACGCTTTGCGGAAGTCAAGAAACACGGCATCTACCTGTGAACCCGTGTCTATGGCCCTCTGAGTCTCGTGGACGAATAGCGCGAGCTGGGTTTCACACGATCGTCTTTTTCGAAACCAATGTTGTCAAAGAATGCTCTTCTACCGAATGTGTGGTCGTAGCTCTTAAGGTGCGCATTTTAGAGCCCGTGTTTACCAGACTTTTCTTTCTTGTTTCATTCCGTACTAGCACCTCTGCAAGTGGCGTATCCTACAATCCTAGCAGCGACAGTACCGGGACATGTATTCCACTGCGAGATGCGTGAGGACGATTTTTTTCTAACTTCCGCTTCGGTCGTTTCCCAATCCATAAAAGTTTCTAACTTGATCACGGATTCACCGTGTGTGATCGGAGCACAGCTGGATCGTGGAATGATTCTAGCGACGGCAGGGGCCGTGAATAGGGAAATCCACCGACACGAGAGCGACTCTGGAAAAGAAGGGGGTGTTATGGCCCTGACCAGCTGCTCTGGAGTTCGCGAGCGCCTATAAACACAGGTCGAAGGGCGGTGGAACGGCGAGTGGGCGACAAGGTGCCGTGCATCCGAGCCCCGTCATAGGACGTGCGGTTCTGAGGCCTGCCCGCTCTGCAATGAAGGGTAGGAGGCGGTCTGTGGCGGATCTGACGACAGAACACGACGCTGGTGCAGGCACACGTGTTTCGGAACACAGTGCTCAGCGTAGGCTGTTGGAACGGTACTATGTAGCAGACTATGCCTACGTGTTTACGAGTTGACCTAACGATAACTTCAGTAAGAATTACAGTGGGCAAAACCGTGGATCAGAGGCAGTGTGTAGGAATGCCGGACATTTGCCACGCTTGCCCCCTCTGCAGGTAGCTCGAGTAGCGATCCCTCAGGTAAGGGACGCCCTTCCTCGTACTTTTTCTGTCCGCTTTCAAACAGCCGTCTCCGCAGCTTACTCGATACAACCAGTACGTAAGGGACCTTCTTCTTCGACATCTTGGCCAAATACAGAGCGTCTTTTCCAAAATCGAAATATTTACAACCTTTGGGAAACGAAAGCAATACCGACGATTATGTCAGTATGTAAGTACTTCTGCCAAGTATAAATATAGATCCCTCCGTCTGTACGGTACCTTCCTTTCACGCTTACTCTTTGCGATGGAAATACTCCATCGCTATGGGAGCAACAAGAAAGGAACGATGAAACGAGAAAGCGAATTTGCGCTAATAATGTCTTATTGATCACTGCATTTGTGTCTACTTTAATTACTACAACTGCATGACCAAAAGACAATAAGGAAAGAAGAAATGGGTATGTGAATGTTTGAAAAGAAGAACGACATACTCCATATTAATTTACTGTCTAAAATGTGATATCCTTTGCGGCGAAACATTAGTTAATAAAGTGTAGCGGGGCAACGTTCAAAACATGACAGAAAATACGTTTACTAAATAGATATAAAACATCTATGTTTGACATGTCATCTACAGCCGACGTACAATTTCAAAATGTTAAAAATAAGGAAATGAAGTAATACAGAATGCTATGCTTGTAACGTACGTTGTTGTTCTACATTGTTCAGCTCTGGTATTTAAAGGGTCACAGAGAAAGCATCCTAGGTTTTGGAGGGAAAAGCCCCACTTGTAATGATCTGCACTAGAACAGAAATAAGAAGCACAACCTAAGGAGAAATAATGTAATGTGTGTTCTACCTCACAAGTGAAATTGAAGCAGATAGTTCCTGTGACTTAGTATGGGCAGAGGTTATGTTCGACAACCGGAATAAATTAATAACTGGCTCCATTTACCGACCACTGCTTGAATATAGCTCAGCAGTGTGGGATCCGGACCAGATAGGGTTGATAGAAGAGATTGAGAAGATCCAACGGAGAGCAGCGCGCTTTGGTACAGGATCACTTAGTAATCGCGAAAACGTTACGGAGATGTTAGATAAACTACAGTGTAAAACTATGCAGGAAAGACGCTCAGTAGCTCGGTACGGGCTTTTGTTGAAGTTTCGACAACATACCTTCACCGAAGAGTCAAGCATATATTGCTCCCTCCTACGTATATCTCGCGAAGAGACCATGACGATAACATCAGAGAGATTAGAGCCCACACAGAAGCATACCGACAGTCCCTCTTTCCACGAACTGGAATAGAAGGGAGAACCGATAGAGATACTCAAAGTACCCTCCGCCACACACCGTCAGGTGGCTTGCGGAGTATGGATGTAGGTGTAGATCCTATCGCAGACGCGATTCTTTTCGTAAGGAAATTAACTTTTATTGTTACATGCTTCCTGGATGTCGTCTAATTGGCCGTGGCTATGTTCTCGTATTCGACTCACAGTCAGCTTCGCGTGTACTGAAGGCGAGACGCGGCTGGACGGCCACCAGCCACCCACCCTCGGCAGCTAAGCTGGGGCGTCGGCCTCGCGGCTCTACCACTCCCTCTGTGATGATGTCGTCGTCGAGGCTGGCAGACCTCGGACCCAGGCCGAGCAGACCTCGCGTCCAGACTTGTTGCCACGGGTGGAAGAAGTCTAACAGCCGAGCTGGGAGGTAATTAAATGTCGCGCGTCCGATGGCGTGGGACGTGGCCGGTCGTAACGCCGCAGAAAAAGGGAGCCGGGTCTGACGGCGGGGCGCTTTACGGCTGCAGTAACTCAGTCGGCCGGCGCACCTGGGCGCCGCCGACATCGGCCGGCCGGCTGTTGTGGAGTCGCGCCGTATATCTCAGTCTCCCTCAACACGTCCTCCACGGCCAGCGGCCAGTTCGTTCCGACCTTCGGCTCGTCGCTCTGGAGGCGCGCGGTCTCCACCGGACCGCTGAGTCGGTGTCGCCGGGTGGGGGCGTCTGCGAGGCCACTTCGGCCGAGGTCGGCGGTGGAAAACAGGCGCGTGTTCCGTTCCACTGCTCGACCAGAATGCGGTTGCCATCTCGTGACGACACTCGTATTCCAGTTCCCAATCTCACCTGTTGTGATCGCTTTCCACTTCTTAAGAAGACATTAAAATCCATGCAGAAGAAATAAAAACATTGAGGTTCGCCGATGACATTGTAATTCTGTCAGAGGCAGCAGAGGACTTGAAAGAGAAGTTGAACGAATGGATAGTGTCTTGAAAGGAGGGTATAAGATGAATATCAACAAAAGAAAAACGAGCGTAATCGAATGTAGTCGAATTAAGTCGGGTGATGCTGAGGGAATTGGATTAGGAAATGAGACACTTAAAGTAGTAAAGAATTTTGCTATTTGGGGAGCAAAATAACTGACGATGCTGGAAGTAGAGAGGATATAAAATGTAGACTGGCAATGGCAAGGAAAGCGTTTCTGAAGAAGAGAAATTTGTTAACATCGAGTATAGATTTAAGTGTCAGGAAGTTGTTTCTGAAAGTATTTGTATAGGGTGTAGCCATGTGTGGAAGTGAAACATGGACGATAAATAGTTTGGACAAGAAGAGCACAGAAGCTTTCGAAATGTGGTGCTACAGAAGAATGCTGAAGATTATACAGGTAGATCACATTACTAATGAGGAGATATTGAATAGAATTCGTGAGAAGAGGAGTTTGTGGCACAACTTGACTAGAAGAAGGGATCGGTTTGTAGGACACGGCCTGAGGTATCAAGGGATCAACAATTTAGTACTGGAGGGCAGCGTGGAGGGTAAAAATCGTAGAGGGAGACCAAGAGATGAATACACTAAGCAGATTCAGAAGGATGTAGGCTGCAGTAGGTACTGGGAGATGAAGAAGCTTGTACAGGATAGAGTAGCATGGAGAGCTGCATCAAAGCAGTCTCAGGACTGAAGACCACAACAACAACAACAACATTATCTCCACATCTGCCCAAAGAGAAAGAAAAAGTATGGTCGTAAAATACTACGAAACTGTGCTTATAATGTAGAATCCGTCTTTCGCTATCTTCTTTCGAAGCAAAGATGTTTCACATATTCATATTAGACACCGTCAGTGTGTCCTTATCTACAGTCTACGCAAGAACCAGTGAGTAAACGAAAAGAGTAGCAAATAAAAACTATCTGATGGTGTCCACTGTGAAACATGACTGGTCAAAGAGAACGGAGACATTCAGTTGCTTCAAATAGTCTCAGCACTATGGGACGTAGCATCTGAGGTCATCAGTCCCTCTAGACTTAGAACTACTTAAACTGAACTAACCTAAGGACATCGCACACATCCATGTCCGAGGCAGGATTCGAACCTGCGACCGTAGCAGTCGCGCGGTTCCGGACTGAAGCGCCTAGAACTGTTCGGCCACCGCGACCGGCTCATTCGGATGCAAAAGACAGATAATTTGTATTATTTTCTACACGATGAACATTAACGATGTAGCAGCGCCTCGCGGGATTACCCGAGCGGGCTAAGGCGCTACAGTCATGGACTGTGCGGCTGTTCCCGGCGGAGGTTCGACTCCTCCCTGGGGCATGGGTGTGTGTGTGTGTGTGTGTGTGTGTGTGTGTGTGTGTGTGTGTGTGTGTGTTTGTCCTTAGGATGATTTAGGTTAAGTAGTGTGTAAACGTAGGGACTGATGACCTTAGCAGTTTAGTCCCATAAGATTTCACACACATTTGAACATCATCTGATGTACCAGCTGGGGAAGTTTGACTCGAAATATTAACCAGTCCAGGAAAGTCATTTACGAGCAAACACTCCTCGCGGCCACAACAGAAGGGTGCAGTTGACTACGTAATACGATAAACTTGCCGACTCTTGAATCTCATATATAAGATTATACATGTGCACAAAATAAAACTGATTGTAAGAAAAGACCCCCTCAGCGTGAAAACTCGTAACAAGTTACGCAGCCGGCCTGTGTGCCCGAGCGGTTCTAGGCGCTACAGTCTGGAACCGCACGGCCGCTACGGTCGCAGGTCCGAATCCTGCCTCGGGCATGGATGTATGTGATGCTGTTAGGTTAGTTAGGTTTAAGTAGTTCTAAGTTCTAGCGGACTGATGACCTCAGAAGTTAAGTCCCATAGTGCTCAGAGCCATTTGAACAAAGTACGCAACTGTTAGTGGAAAGAAGCTAGATGTTGACTACATACTCTGACTCGTAATTTAGATTTCTGAGCTTTTACCATCCCTCTTTTGGTGATAACACTCAACCGGTACTGATATACCATTACGTGGTGGAGAAATACTTCCATGGTAGAAGAGGCGACCATTCAGATTTCGCACAACTCTGAAATATAGAAAGGTCTTGATCGCGCTCTTAATAAAGAATTGTGAGGTAAAGACTTCCTATGTTTCAGAGCTGTGGTAGTGATATTATTGGTGAGACTCGAGACTGAAACGCCTACACTCGTAAGGTTCCGTAATATCAGTAAAGAATAGTGATGGAGACTAAAGTACACGGCGACAGTTACTGAACTATATGAAAAAAACGTAATCAGTTACAAACTACGTCGAACACACACTTTATTCAAAATGTAAATGTCACTACAGATATTCCGATTTACGTTATGACATGTTCGATATTGCTGCCATCATTGGCGATGTTGTGGCGCAGACGAATAGCGAAATTCTGCTTGACCCGCTGAAGTGTCGGAACATCTACGCTGTCGATGATCTCCTGAACGGCTGTTTTCAGCTCATCGATGGGTTTGGAATTATTGCTGTACTCCTTGTCTTTAATATAGCCCCACCAAAAGGAGCCGCATGTGTTTCGTCCAGTGAAGACCCATGCGAGTGACCTCTGACCTCTGGGTACACCACTGCCAAAATGCGGTCCCCGCAGTGCTTCTCCAGGACGTCAAACACGCTACTGCTTCGATGGGGTCGACCTCCGTCTTGCGTGAACCACATCTTGTCGAAATCAATGTCACTTTGGACAATGGGAATGAAATTATCGTCCAAAACTTTCACCTAGGAACTTACCGTAAATTTCCAAAAAATCAAACAATATCGCACTAATTATCCCGTGACTGGACATTGCACACCACACAGTCACCTGTTGAGGGTGAAAATACTTCTCTATTGCGAAATGCGGATTCTCAGTTCCCCAAATGCGCTAATTTTGCTTATTGATGAACCCATCCAAATGAATGTGGCCTTCGTCCGTAAATGCGCATACTAATCCCATTCATGCTCTGCGGCCAACCGTGCAGTTTGGACGTCCTAACGCAAAACGTTATGACGATTTTATATCATGTACAGGGGTTTCAAAAATGACCGGTATATTTGAAACGGCAATACAAACTAAACGAGCAGCGATAGAAATACACCGTTTGTTGCAATATGCTTGGGACAACAGTACATTTTCAGGCAGACAAACTTTCGAAATTACAGTAGTTACAATTGTCAACAACAGATGGCGCTGCGGTCTGGGAAACTCTATAGTACGATATTTTCCACATATCCACCATGCGTAGCAATAATATGGCTTAGTCTCTGAATGAAATTATCCGAAACCGTTGACAACGTGTCTGGCGAAATGGCTTCACATGCAGATGAGATGTACTGCTTCAGCTGTTCAATTGTTTCTGGATTCTGGCGGTACACCTAGTCTTTCAAGTGTCCCCACAGAAAGATGTCACAGGGGTTCATGTCTGGCGTATAGGGAGGCCAATCCACGCCACCTCCTGTATGTTTCGGATAGCCCAAAGCAATCACACGATCATCGAAATATTTATTCAGGAAATTAAAGACGTCGGCCGTGCGATGTGGCCGGGCACCATCTTGCATAAACCACGAGGTGTTCGCAGTGAGGTCTAAGGCAGTTTGTACCGCCACAAATTCACGAATAATGTCCAGATAGCGTGATTCAGTAATCGTTTCGAATCTGAAAAATGGGCCAATGATTCCTTTGGAAGAAATGGCGGCCCAGACCAGTACTTTTTGAGGATGCAGGGACGATGGGACTGCAACATGGGGCTTTTCGGTTCCCCATATGCGCCAGTTCTGTTTATTGACGAAGCCGTCCAGGTAAAAATAAGCTTCGTCAGTAAACCAAATGCTGCCCACATGCATATCGCCGTCACCAATCCTGTGCACTATATCGTTAGCGATTGTCTCTCGTGCAGCAATGGTAGCGGCGCTGAGGGGTTGCCGCGTTTGAATTTTGTATGGATAGAGGTGTAAACTCTGGCGCATGAGACGATACGTGGACGTTGGCGTCATTTGGACCGCAGCTGCAACACGGCGAACGGAAATCCGAGGCCGCTGTTGGATCACCTGCTGCACTAGCTGCGCGTTGCCCTCTGTGGTTGCCGTACGCGGTCGCCCTACATTTTGCAGCACGTTCATCCGTTACGTTCCCAGTCCGATGAAATTTTTCAAACAGATCCTTTATTGTATCGCTTTTCGGTCCTTTGGTTACATTAAACCTCCGTTGAAAACTTCGTCTTGTTGCAACAACACTGTGTTCTAGGCGGTGGAATTCCAACACCAGAAAAATCCTCTGTTCTAAGGAATAAACCATGTTGTCCACAGCACACTTGCACGTTGTGAACAGCACACGCTTACAGCAGAAAGACGACGTACAGAATGGCGCACCCACAGACTGCGTTGTCTTCTATATCTTTCACATCACTTGCAGCGCCATCTGTTGTTGAAAACTGTTACTACTGTAATTTCTAAAGTTTGTCTGCCTGAAAATGTACTGTTGTCCCAAGCATATTGCAACAAACGGTGTATTTCTATCGCTGCTCGTTTAGTTTTTATTGCCGTTTCAAATATACCGGTCATTTTTGAAACACCCTGTAGTTTGGTAATTACCACCTCGTATTATCACAGTGGAACAAAATGACCGGAACATGTATGTAGTATATACCTAATATAATAAAAGTCCACGATCTCGTTTCTTTTCGTTGCACTAAATTTTTCTGATCAACTATTCAAGATTTCAAGGCTGGTTAGCTGCTTAGATGTGTATTTGTCTTCTTGCACGTATCATGTATAAACGGAAATTGTTGGGAAATTATTTGTTATACAAACACAATAATTTTAACGTGTGATTGCCAAAATCATACCGTATTTAGGTTGCACCTCAGTATCACAGCTGAAACTGCTGCGCGGAAAAAACGAACAGCAGTGATATTTGCAGTCACGAATGCCTCCTGCTGCTGGTGGTTCTTTCGGAACACGTGCCATGAATCTGTTTCTAGTAGCACTATGCACGCACTTCATACTGTCCCAAATATTTTTCACAGGACTCTTATTTTCAGTGTAAGTGTACCTTGTGGCAAACAATATAAGTTCGAGTACGCATGAACCTATTACCTACAACTAAATTCAGCATTTGTGTGACTACAATTTTTGCACAATCGAGGTATTTCAAACCCGTCTTCACAACTGATTGTAAAATAAATACCCATTTTTGTAGATGTAATGAAGATTTAGAAAAACTGTAAGTAATTCTTAGCTACTTTTCAGTGCTATAGGCGTACATGTATGTATATAATATTTGTTTGACCTTTCATTTTGCCTCTACACTTATTCCTCAGTCTTTTTGCCAGTGTCAATTCGTTCACTACGTGTTTGCATGTTGAGTTTCAACGAATCTACTTCATTGTACCGTAAAAAACCGTCTATTACCTTCTCGGTAGGGTTCACACGTTATCTTTATGTTGCAATAAGAGGGGTTAGACTGTTTTGCAATGGGAAGCAAACCATATGCTGGTTATTTGACGGAGTGCAGACAATAGACTGGTGCTTTGATGTCGTGCCGCGCACTAACCGTTACTGACATTAACTCATGACGCCACACCACTGTCGCTCTTATTTAGTTGGTTTCTTTCATATAACTCTGAGTGAGCTCTCCAACTAAGTGTTAAAAAACAACACTGACTGAAAAATTGTATTTGACAAAACCTCGGAGCATGCATATTCTCGTTTTATTTTCACCTGTAATCCTTGGATACTCCTTTGACCACAGAAGTCCCGACGTAGAGGTGAGAGTAAACCAGCATTATCTATGCATTTCAGCAGACAGCGCTGTTTTCCCAGACACGAACGATTCGACACGGCCTATGAGCTCCATTCTCTTTCCTTCTGCTTTCCTAAAACCTTCTTGACAACTGGGGGTACAGCACCGCCTTGGCTCCGTCCCCGGACCTGCCTGCTCCGTAACTTTTGTCAGTTTTCCAAGGATGGTACCCCTTCTCTTGTTTATCGTCGGGCATTTTCTGCTCTATGTGCAAAAATGAAGGAAGCCACATTTATTTACACTGATGGCTCAAAAACATCGTTTGGTGTAGGGAGTGCCTATATTGTTGGCGACACCCCAAATCGATTTCGGCTTCCCGACCAGTGTTCGGTTTATACTGCGGAGCTTTCCGCTGTTCTCCAGGCTGTCCAATACATCCGTTGACATCAGCGGATACAGTATATTATCTGTTCAGATTCTCTCAGCTCTCTCCTCAGTCTCCAAGCTCTCTACCCTGTCCACCCTCTGGTCCACCGTTGAGAACTGCCTACCCTTGCTCCACTTGGGGGGCGTCTCGGTGGCGTTCCTCTGGCTCCCAGGACACGTTGGTATCTGTGGAAATGAGGCGGCCGATATAGAGGCCAAGGCTGCAGTCTCTTCGGCCAGCTATTCACACGATTCCCTTCGCCGAGCTACGGAGTGCTTTATGTCGTCGTGTTGTTCTTTTATGGCACGCACATTGGTCGACACTTCCCCATAATAAATTGCGGGACGTGAAAGCTCTTCCCTGTGCTTGGAGCTTTTCTTCCTGAACGCGTCATCGGGAAGAGGCAATTTTAACCAGACTCCGGATAGGGCACTGTTTTTTAGCCATCGACATCTTTTAAGCGGCGATCCTCCCCCACTCTGTCCCCACTGCTCTCAACTGTTGACGTCAGTCATTTGAAGCTCTTTTTGGGGAAAACCAACCACTTTGTGTAGTGCTTTTTTAAGCTTTCCTTCTGCTTTTAGTATTTCCAATTTTTTTAGTTTCGTTCCCATTGCTGCTGGTTTCCTTTTTCGTTTTTTACCTTTTCCTAAGTCACAGACCAGGCGCTAATGGCCATAGCAGTTTTGCGCCCTAAAAACCAAAAAAAAGGCCAATGTGGACAGTCGAACCTGACATACGCTTGGAAGGATCATTTCAAAGTCAGACGGTACGCGCATTGGCATTTTAAGGCGAGACATGGCTTGAGCAAGGCATGGGAAACTACCGGGGCGACAAAGCAGTCGTAAAGCCCTAGAGCTCTGCCCTTCCTGCTGTTGACCTCTACTACAAACTGTGGCTTCCCGAGCAGGGTGCACTGGCTTTCTGGAGACTGCTGCGAGGCCAGCGTCTGTGAAACTGTAAGCACCCTCTCCGGCTCTCATCATTTCGGCGTGCAGGCGCCAGTTACGAACAGTACAAAGTTGACCGTGGCGCTCCACGAAGGTGCGTACGGGAACGCCTAAACTAGAATCAGAATGAGTGCCGTCGGGTTCTTTTCGCCGACGACCGCAGTATTTGGCCGGCCGAGGTGGCCGAGCGGTTCTAGGCGGTACAATCTGGAACCGCGAGACCACTACGGTGGCAGGTTCGAATCCTGCCTCGGGCACGGATGTGTGTGATGTCCTTAGGTTAGTTAGGTTTAAGTAGTTCTAAGTTCTAGGGGACTGATGACCACAGATGTTAAGTCCCATAGTGCTCAGAGTCATTTTTTTGTTCACCGACAGGTTACCTTTCAGGACGATAACGCACAAGTGGACAGCGCTCTCCTCCTATACAACTTACCACAGGAGACAGAGATCAGTCGAATGTGGCAGTCAGCAGCACCGCAGTCGTCGCAGCAGCTCCCCTCACAAGCTGGCTGACCTCAGAGTCAGTGTTTCATTTCGCAGATGGTCGCTTTTCCAAAACTGACTGCCTTCACTTTTTTATTCTGTTGATTTTATTCTACAGTAAAATATTAACTGAGTATATGAGAACTCACGAGTTCAGCGTCGTGTTGTCGCCACGCTTTCACGCGTTTCCTACTCGTCATCTTCAGGCGAAGTTCTACTGTTTCGTAAGACTTGTCGATTGATTTCCTGCTCCCCTTTAACCTACACCACATACCTCCGCAAATGTACAGGTGGCGCAAAATTTTTTCGTTAGTTTGCAAGAAATGATTACAAATATGAGATCCGCCGGGTAGCCGCACACCGCTTCCGGGACTGGAGGAGGCGCGCCGACCCCGCGTGGACCGACAGCTGCAGCTTTTCGGTGGTCTCCCATTTCTGACCAGGTGAATACTGGGCCGATACCCTCGTCCCGCCTCCGTTACATGATTCTCACAAACATTTCCAGCACGTTCTCACACTTTGGATAAAACCAAATGAAGACTGTTGGGCTACAAACACGCCGTCTGCTGAAGGGCGGACTGTGGAGGAAGTGCGCAGAGAGCAGAGAAGATATAGGAAGGGTATCTGGACACGTGGTAACGCTAACACTACCGAACTGCATAATTAACATGACGAACTTGTGTAAATGCGGGGAAAGGCCACGCAAAAGAAGGACAAGGTTATAAATAAGGGTATGTAGAAAGAAATAATAGTCTAAGGCGACTGATGGTGAACAGTATAACAGAATAGGTCTTTGGGGCGTTATTTAAATTCACAGCGCTGCGTTTCTAACCCTGAAGGAATATAAAGCAGGTGAAAAATGTTCGGTGAGGCAGAGAAAGTCTGCGTTTTCGGGTGAATCTTGCACATTTTGTCGCTGTGGGTCAGAAAACATTGCCCGGCATTTTTCCAGTAACAGATTCGAAAGCTCGAGTGTAGTTCTTGGAAAATACTGGCGTTTACGGATTTATCAGTCTCGAAACATCATTCAGTTAAAAATATTTGCAGCGCCACAATATATTAAAAGGGTGGCTTGTTGCAGCAGTGGGTGCGTCTGGGTGACCGCCCGCCTGCCTGCCTGTTTCCCTTGCATTTTGCTTCTCCCCAGTCCATTTCCTTCATCCGCTTTGTCTTGAGTGATGTATGAGTGATGTGTGACTAGGGCCTCCCGTCGGGTAGACTGGTCGCCCGGTGCAAGTCTTCCGAGTTGACGCCACTTCGGCGACTTGCGTGTCGATGGGGATGAAATGATGATGATTAGGACAACACAACACCCAGTCCCTGAGCGGAGAAAATCTGCGACCCAGCCGGGAATCGAACCCGGGCCGCTAGGTATGACGTTCCGTCGCACTGACCACGTAGAAACTAGGGGCGGACTTGGGCGATGTAGTTTCTAGAAGAGTCGCTTTCTCAGCGCAGAGGACGTCTGGGCTCGCGCCACCTGGTGACATCGAGCTGCCGTCCCCGGCGCTGGGCAGAGCTGTCCGCTCAGCTCGTAATTGATTTTGACGTTTCTAACTGTAAAACCATCTCATTACTTTGCGCAATTATTTTGCATTCGATAAGCATGGAGAACAGAAAACAAAATTTCATTGGATTGGAAGTAATGACTGAGAGCGAACTTCCTCAGCTTCCTTCCGTATTTTAATTCGGCGAACGCCGGACATCTTACGTCGTGAGACGTAAGGCGAAAGTTTGGTGACAGCAATACATTTTGCATAACCAGGTTTCTCCCAGGCCGCTGCCGGTCACTGCTGTACAGCCAGTGTCTCGAAGAAGTCTGAAATGTTTGATCGGAAATTCTGCAAGAATAAGGCAGTGGCAATGCCGTAGAACTACACTACTGTCCATTAAAATTGCTACACCAAGAAGAACTGCAGATGATAAACGGGTATTCATTGGACAAATATATTATACTAGAACTGACATGTGATTACATTTTCACGCAATTTGGGTGCATAGATCCTGAGAAATCAGTACCCAGAACAATCACCTCTGACCGTAATAACGGCCTAGATACGGCTGGGCATTGAGTCAAACAGAGCCTGGATGGCGTGTACAGGTACAGCTGCCCATACAGCTTCAACACGATATCACAGTTCATCAAGAGTAGTGACTGGTCTATTGTGACGAGCCAGTTGTTCGGCCACCATTGACCAGACTTTTCAATTGGTGAGAGATCTGGAGAACGTGCTGGCCAGGGCAGCAGTCGAACATTTTCTGTATGCAGAAAGGCCAGTACAGGACCTGCAACATGCGGTCGTGCATTATCCTGCTAATAAGTAGGGTTTCGCAGGAATTGGAAGAAGGGTAGAACCACGGGTCGTAACATATCTGAAATGTAACGTCCACTGTTCAAAGTTCCGTCAATGCGAACATGAGGTGACCGAGACGTGTAACCAATGCCACCTTGTACCATCACGCCAGGTGATACGCCAGTATGGCGATGACGAATACACGCTTCCAATGTGCGTTCACCGCGATGTCACCAAACACGGATGCGACCATCATGATGCTGTAAAGAGAACCTGGAGTCATCCGAAAAAATGACGTTTTGCCATTCGTGCACCCATGTTCATCGTTGATTACACCATCGTAGGCGCTCCAGTCTGTGATGCAGCGTCAAGGGTAACCGCAGCCATGGTCTCCGAGCTGATAGTCCATGCTGCTGCAATCGTCGTCGAACTGTTCGTGCAGTTGGATGTTGCCCTTCAAACGTCCCCATCTGTTGACTCATGGGTCGAGACGTGGCTGCACGATCCCTTACAGCCATGCGGATAAGATGCCTGTCATCTCGACTGCTATTGATACGAGACCGTTGGAATCCAGCACGGCGTTCCGTATTACCCTCATGAACCCACCGATTCCATATTCTGCTAACAGTCATTGGGTCTCGACCAACGCGAACAGCAATGTCACGATACGATAAACCGCAATCGCGATAGGCTACAATCCGACCTTTATCAAAGTCGGAAACGTATTGGTACGCATTTCTGCTCCTTACACGAGGTATCACAACAACGTTTCACCAGGCAACGCCGGTCAACTGCTGTTTGTGTATGAGAAATCGGTTGGAAACTTTCCTCATGTCAGCACGTTGTAGGGGTCGCCACCGGCGCCAACCTCGTGTGAATGGTCTGAAAAGCTAATTATTTGCATATCACAG
This sequence comes from Schistocerca gregaria, assembly GCF_023897955.1. Taxonomy (NCBI): domain Eukaryota; kingdom Metazoa; phylum Arthropoda; class Insecta; order Orthoptera; family Acrididae; genus Schistocerca; species Schistocerca gregaria. The sequence goes on from NC_064926.1 coordinate 544,462,435, forward strand.
CATCTTCTTCCTATCGGTTAAATTTCGCGTCTGTAGCACGTCATCTTCGTGGTGTAGCAATGTTAATGGCCAGTAGTGTATTTTCATTACAGTTTTTTCTTTTTTCTTTTAGTTGCTTAAACTGTTCCAATATTGCACCATGTTCTGCTGCCACAACTGCGGACTCCGTGCCGACTGCGCATTGTGGTGTAAAAGTCCACACACCGTCTTCTGCGCCGCGGGACGGGACCTAGCTAGTTCTGACATGTCGACCACGCTGGTCGTATGAGTGGCAGATGTTCTTGTGGTCTTCAGTCCTGAGACTGGTTTGATGCAGCTCTCCATGCTACTCTATCCTGTACAAGCTTCTTCATCTCCCAGTACCTACTGCAGCCTACATCCGTCTGAATCTGCTTGGTGTATTCATCTCTTGGTCTCCCTCTACGATTTTTACCCTTCACGCTGCCCTCCAGTAATAAATTGTTGATATCTTGATGCCTCAGGACGTGTCCTACAAACCGATCCCTTCTTCTAGTCAAGTTGAGCCACAAACTCCTCTTCTCCCCTATTCTATTCAATACCTCCTCATTAGTTATGTGATCTACCCATCTAATCTTCAGCATTCTTCTGTAGCACCACATTTCGAGCATTTCTATTCTCTTCTTGTCCAAACTATTTATCGTCCATGTTTCACTTCCATACATGTCTACACTCCATACAAATACTTTCAGAAACTACTTCCTGACACGTAAATCTATACTCGATGTTAACAAATTTCTCTTCTTCAGAAACTCTTTCCTTGCCATCGCCAGTCTACATTTTATATCCTCTCTACTTCGACCATCATCAGTTATTTTGCTCCCCAAATAGCAAAACTCGTTTACTACTTTAAGCGTCTCATTTCATAATCTAATTCCCTCAGCATCACCCGACTTAATTCAACTACATTCCATTACGCTCGTTTTGCTTTTGTTGATTTTCATCTTATATCCTCCTTTCAAGACACTGTCCATTCCGTTCAACTGCTCTTCCAAGTCCTTTGCTGTCTCTGAGATAATTACAATGTCATCGGCGAACCTCAAAGTTTTTATTTCTACTTCATGGATTTTAATACCTACTACGAACTTTTCTTTTGTTTCCTTTACTGCTTTCTCAATATAGAGATTCGATAATATCGGGGAGAGGCTACAACCCTGTCTCACTCCCTTCCCAATCACTGCTTCCCTTTCATGCCCCTCGACTCTTATTACTGCCATCTGGTCTCTGTACAAATTGTAAATAGCCTTTCGCTTGCTGTATTTTACCCCTGCCACCTTCAGAATTTGAAAGAGAGTATTCCAGTCAACATTGTCAAAAGCTATCCCTAATGGGTTAATTTAAAAAAAAAATGAAATGTCGTGTGACGAGGGCCTCCCGTCGGGTAGACCGCTCGCCTGGTGCAAGTCTTTCGATTTGACGCCACTTCGGCGACTTGCGCGTCGATGGGGATGAAATGATGATGATTAGGACAACACAACACCCAGTCCCTGAGTGGAGAAAAATCTCCGACCCAGCCGGGAATCGAACCCGAGCCCTTTGGATTAACATTCTGTCGCGCTGACCACTCAGCTACCGGGGCGGACGGTTAATTAAAAGAGAGAAAGTGATCTGACTACGAAAAATAGGTGTACATGCGTTCACCGCAAGGTACCTTACGGTGTGAGGCGAGGGCTACTGCTGGTAGGTTCCCCTCTTCGCCGTTAGTTCGTGAATGGCTCGTCGTACGAACTAGTGTTTGTAAACGTTGTATCATCTCTGTTTGGAGGATGTCGCCTGAGTATTGATGGATCCTAACCTGGCGGAATTTCAGCAGTAAACCTTTTCTTGAGAGATAGTGTCGTCACAGACGGAATTATGTCTTCGGCATCCGTAAACATTAATTCAGTTTATAAATTTATTTTTCGTTTCCTCCACAGTTTGCTCAATGTACACGTTCAAGTCTCCTGCTTCCCTTGCATCTCATTGCATTCCACTAACTATATTCTGTTTCACGCTGGTGATGCAAAACACTGCGACCACTTCCCGGTGCGAGAGTGTTTGTTGCCTGGTACGCTGGCGTGCAAGTGACGCTGTGAAAGAGAGTACAGAGGCGGAGCAGAGACGTAACGGCTCGCAAACGGAGAAATCCACTGGCAAAGCGTAGACTGTTACAGCCCGGAAGCTGAGAACGAGCATTTCGGATACGGCGAGGCTGGTCAGCTGTTGCCGTTCTTCTGCTGTCGCGGTGAGAACAGGAGTAGGCTACGAGGCGCTGCGCGGGGTAGGCGGCGGTCTGTGGCGGGTGTGGAGACAGAGCGCAGTGCTGGCGCAGGCGAAGCGTGGGGCTCTGCAGCGGGCGACCGCCGCGTGCTTCCACGTCGACTCGACGGCGCCGTCGGTTACGACTGCAATGAGCACTGGGTCATTGCAACTCTACGGATTAATCACGTTTGTTGTTTTGTCACCTCGACTCTCGTGTTTGGAGACGCTCTAATCCAGGCGAACGGGTGCGCTAACGTGTGCCGGTGCAGGGAGCATTTACGCTGTGGGTGACGTTCACCTGGGCTTCCGTGGGACCTGTGGCAGTGAAATGAAATGTCGTGTGGCTAGGGCCTCTTGTCTGGTGCAGGTCTTTCGATTTCACGCCACTTCGGCGCCCTGCGCGTCGATGGGGATGAAATGATGATGATTAGGACAACACAACACCCGGTCCCTGAGCGGAGAAAATCTCCGACCCAGCCGGGAATCGAACCCGGCCCCTTAGGATTACAGTCTGTCACGCTGACCACTCAGCTACCGGGGGCGGACACCTGTGGCAGTAAGCGAAGGCATCACGGCACCTGTGCACTACGTGAGCATTATTACGGACCACCTACATCGCTACCCGCTGGTTCAAATGGCTCTGAGCACTATGGGACTTAACAGCTGTGGTCATCAGTCGCCTAGAACTTAGAACTACTTAAACCTAACTAACCTAAGGACATCACACACATCCATGCCCGAGGCAGGATTCGAACCTGCGACCATAGCAGTCGCACGGTTCCGGACTGCGCGCCTAGAACCGCGAGACCACCGCGGCCGGCTACCCGCTGGGTGTCTTCTCAGACGGCGTCGGCATCTTCCAGCAGGATATGGACCATCAGACCAATTGTGTGATTGCATTGAAGAGTTCCTAGATAACAGAACGCAGCAAGTCATTCTCAATGCAGCGAAGTCTTTCCAAGTAATAGTGATATCAGGTGTGCCGCAGGGGAGTGTAGTAGGACCGTTGCTATTCACAATATACATAAATGATCTTGTGGATAACATCGGAAGTTCACTTACGCTTTTTGCGGATTATGCTGTAGTATATCGAGAAGTTGTAACAATGGAAAATTGTACTGAAATGCAGGAGGATCTGCAACGAATTGACGCACGGCGCAGGGAATGGCAATTGAATCTGAATGTAGACAAGTGTAATGTGCTGCGAATACATAGAAAGAAAGATCCTTTATCATTTAGCTACAGTATAGCAGGTCAGCAACTGGAAGCAGTTAATTCTAAAATAATCTGGGAATAGGCATTAGGAGTTATTTAAAATGGAATGATCATATACAGTTGATCGTCGGTAAAGCAGATGCCGGACTGAGATTCATAGGAAGAGTCCTAAGGAATTGCAATCCGAAAACAAAGTTAGTAAGTTACAGTACACTTGTTCGCCCACTGCTTGAATACTGCTCACCGGTGTGGGATCCGTACCAGATAGGGTTGATAGAAGAGATAGAGAAGATCCAACGGAGAACAGCGCGCTTCGTTCCAGGATCATTTAGTAATCGCGAAAGCGTTACGGAGATGATAGATAAGCTCCAGTGGAAGACTTTGCAGGACAGACGCTCAGTCGCTCGGTACGGGCTTTTGTTGAAGTTTCGAGAACATACTTTCACCGAGGAGTCAAGCAGTATATTGCTTCCTCCTACGTATATCTCGCGAAGAGACCATGTGGATAAAATCAGAGAGATTAGAGCCCACACAGAGGCATACCGACAGTCTTTCTTTCCGCGAACAATACGAGACTGGAATAGAGCCGATAGAGGTACTCAAAGTACCCTCCGCCACACACCGTCACCTGGCTTTCGGAGTATGGATGTAGATCTAGATGTAGAACTGTCCTTCTCAGAAAGCCAGAATCGTGTTTTAGTACAGTAGTTCGAGGAGCACGCGAGTGAACTGACGTTGATGTCTTAGACACGAAATTGCCCGATCTGAAATCGATACTACATGTAAGAGCCTGAATCGACCGGCACCCCGCGCCGACAAACCATCAGCATGTAGCTCACCTTTGCGTACACGTCTGGTGTGGCGTACTTCCGGAAATCTACAGAGGGCTCGGCGAGTCCCTGGCGCGCAAAGTCGCTGCTGTACTGCGTTGCAGAGGAGGACCGACAAGCTGTTACGCATTACGTTTTTGGCTCACGAGGGAACGTGCAAGTGGTAGACAGCTATTCTCCCAATTTCCTCCCCTTGCATTTTGTTAGCGGTAACTCCACACTTTCAGACAGTGACGTGATAACAAAAATAAAAGCGAGACATCATACAGTAGCGCATCGTCGACGGAGCTCCGGCGTTGTCAGGGCAGCTGAATGCGCAGCAAGCTGAGAATGTGGGCGTGAGCTGCTGCAGGTCAGGTTCCAGCAGGCTGCGAGCCGCTGTGGGGCCGTGCCTGCAAACAAATGTAGCTCAGCTTAACAAACTACTGGAAGAGCAGGTAACTAATAAAGAGGGCTTTAAGAAAGTGGACAGTGGGACGTTGACAGAGCAAGCGGATGCACTCAGATAGGGGTTGAGAAGACGAAATACGCGCTTGTTTAGGCTTCACTACTGGAATCTTACAGTTGTGACCCTGTCTCCTCCTCCGCAAACGTACCCCATCGTTATTTCGGGATTATCGATCCACAGATACCTTCAAGTTTAATAAGAACTACAATGAAATATGTACAGTTGTTTGAAAAGACAATAGTAATTTGTTTACAACAGTGTGTAGTCATCACGAACCTAGCATAACTTTTTAAGAAATTTCATTTAGGAAAAGTATAAAATTTGGAGAGAAATTTCCAAAAAATTTGAAAATTGCGCATGCCTCGGAACTGATGTAAGGACTATAATAGGGAGAAACTAGAAAAACTGAGAGATCATCATAACTTAGTAGATGGGAAATTATAGTGTGCCATGATGGCTATCGGTATTTCAAAGAGCACCACGTCTGTGAGGAAACGTGCCTAGACCACGGATATGTGAGGATGCAGAAGACGGGAACGTTCGACACGTGACTCTCTGTAATCTTTTTCTTAGTGGGAGCGTTTCCCCTTCTGCCTCGCCTCTGCTCAACTCGGCTCCCTGTGCTCTGCCGCTTCTGGCAGTTGACTCAGGAACCGTGTCGGCTTCGTTGTTGCCAGCAGGCTTTTCCCATGGCTGGGATGTTCTCTGCAGCCGGTTAGACCTCAAATCCCCCCCCCCCCCCCCCCCCCCTGTGGACTCGAGAAAGCAACTGAAAAGTGAGTTCTACTTTACACGAAAATCGCAATTTTAGAGAATCGCTAGACATTTCTCACACTCTCGTTTCATGCTACTTTATTTTCCGAAAGTTATCGAGAAACTGAGACACTCAGAGGTGCGCTTTTAGTGCTGTTTCTGTTGTCGACGCCTCTCCTTCTCCCTCCGCCCTCAACATCTGCGACAACTGCTGCGACAGTGGCCAGCTAACAGGGTCGGCACGGTCTCCAGAGTCGCCACGATCGCCAGGAGAGCAGAGTTGTGGGGCAGCAGTCTGGTCCAGCCCCAGCGGCGACCGGCCTGCTCGTATTTACGGCCGGCGTCGCGACGCCACGGGAGAGGGCGCGCCCCCAAGTGCGCGGCGTGCCGTGGATGAGGCGGCGGCGATAGACGGCACTCTACCCTACTCTACACTACACTACAGTCCTTGCAAGGGGGCAGGGCGTCGCCGCCTCTGCACGCACCGCCAGCCGGCCAGCCCGGCAGTTGGCTGCGGCCTAGAGGTGGGCAAACCCGTTCATCCCTGGGAACTAGTTCACTGCTGATCGTTCTTATTTGGGAACTCGATCACCTTTCATTTGTGCTTGGTGTATGGTTCTTATGAAAAACTCAAAACTACTAGTGTAGGTGACTGAAGGATGGAGGGCACCAAGAGGGGGCACTTGCCTCCCCCCTGGAGTACAGGGTTTTTATTCATTACAGAATTCTTACACACTTCTAGAAGTAATTTCTATGATTCTGCAGAACCTCTCGTTTAGCCAACCGTAGCGTTGTGTGGCTGATCGCAGGGAAATAATATAGGGTGGCGCACGGAAAACAGTACAGACTGCTCGCCAATTATGGGCGATGTGTTGCCCGTTACGAGCAGATGCAACAAACAGACTAACATGTAATATTTAGGCAGTGAAGAAATAACAAGCTAATGCAAGCAACAATGGCGAAACAATCGATGAAGATGAGTAGAGAGCTGGAGAAGAGAACATGAAAATCTCACACGACACGCATGGGCTATAGCACACGTAGTCTTCTAAACCTGTTGGTGGCTGTTTCCCAACTTAATAGACCACAAGTGTCTTGTGTAAAATTCTTCGTTTCGCCTTCCACTACATAACTATGCTACGTTGTAAACAATAATCGTTTACACGATGTCTCTGAGTTCGTAGGCGAAGTAGACATTATGGAAGCATAAAATAAAATGTGGTTTCCTCATCATCATACTTGCGCCACACTCTTGGTGAAAATTGGTTTTTTATGTCTTATTATTAAAGTTAATGCAGCAATAATAATAATAATAATTAAGTTCGCAGTAATAAAGTTTTTGGTTTGAAAGCTCCTTCTGAACAAATGTTTTTAAGGTAATAAGTAAATACGATTTTATGGCACTCTGTCTTTTCAAATGGAGAGGCACCACTTTTCCTACTGAACCAAAATGACCCACAACCCACTTTTCTTTTTTCAAAGAAACCATACTAGCAGATAATGCAAATTGGAAACAACCAAATTTAAAAATAATTAGAGCCTTCCTAAATGTAATGTTTTGTATATGAAACATGCACGAAAATCGTTTTACATGAATTTTCTTACATTAAAAATTGAGCAAATTATTGAAAGTTAGTTGCTAAATCACGTCGATGCAACCAAAAAAGATATCAATAACAAAAAAAAACTTGCCTTGTTATAAGTATGTCTTCTGCTGTTCATCGATATAATGAAGTGAGCTGATATGCCCTTTTGTTACCTGAAAAGACGTACCTATTACATACAACGTAATTTGTATGTAATTTACATAACTATAAAATACTTTTTGATTACCGGTCGTGGACGCTGAATAGCCAGAAACAGGTGCAAGAACAGTTTGGAACACATGTAAAATGGGCGACCCCAGTGAACGAAACGAACAACTGGATACTGAACTAACTAGGAGCAGTCGGCAGTGGAACTGAGACAGGTGGTCGTGCGAAGAACGACGAGTGCGGCCGAGGGAGGCCGAGACTGAGACGAGCACGCGACCGAGGCTGGAACGAGAACTGCCGAAGTGACCGCCGCGACCGAAGTGAACTGTGAACCGATCGTTCATCGTTTCCAGGAACTATTAGTAGACAGCCGCGACCGAAGTGAACTATGAACCGATCGTTCCTTGGAATTCGTTCCTCGGTCCTTTCGTTCATCTTGGTGAATCGTTCCTTTGCACCCGTTCGTTCGCGAACTACCCATCTCTACTGCGGCTGCCTCGCCCACCACTGGGTTTCGCGCGATGCGCTGCCTTTGTAGGTGGCGGTAACGCACCGCAACGCCGTGGGTTCATTTCAGGTAATTTTCCATCGAAAAAGGATCGTTTTGTGACTGGAATCAGTGGCGATCATCTTCACATTGGATTTTAATACCAATTTTTCTAGATTAAAGTCTGATTGATGGCAGTATTCATGAATCTAACTAATACGGCTTATGTAATTCAATGATAATAACAAACAAAAATCGAGATTGATGCGCTGTTTAGCGTAAACACTGTAGCGAAGACGCCTTCGTCACTCGCATATCCGATAAATCGAGAAAGGGGTAAACAGTGCGGGCTTTATGTTAACCCGAAAGGCAGCAATCATAAAAGCGGTTTCTGGAACCTCGCAAATAATTCGTTTCTGAGTGGAGTTCGTATTTTTTGCTGCGGAATGCCACTGGTAACGTCTAACACGTACAATTTCGTTGCATCTGCTATGGTTCTGAGAGAATTCAGAGCTCCAGTATATTTCTAACAGATGGATAAATAGAAAATCAATATTTTTACTACCAAACACTTGCAAAGTGATCACCTCTGTAGCTAGCCTACAAACGTCATTAGCAGTATTCACTTAGTACACAACGCACTGTGTCTGAAAAGTAATTAACGCCACAGCTTAGCATGGGTGTCGGTGGCCAAGTGGTTACAGCTCGATCACCAAACCGAAATTATGACTTCAGTCCTCAGCCATCCTACTTATTTCCAACAAGGCTTCCTTCATCTCTCCTAGTGATTTCTTAATGGGAAAAATTTGACTTTCATGTTGTGAGATATGTCTGTAGAACACATTCAATGTAGAGACGGCGCATTTTTATTTACAGACTGATCTTTTTTTATTGAAGTGTCAAGTAAAGTTCTGCAGGTTATGTCACGGCAGTGTCAGTATGCAAAGTTCTCCGACGTTTCTGCCCCTGTTGCAGATGTCCTTCCTCGTGGTGTTTCGGTGACTACTCAGTGAGAAAAACTTTATTTCCTATGTTCTGGTGGAAGAGACTGCTTTGTAATCTGATAGAATAATGAGGATGAGCAGAAGCGTCGGCCGCTGTGGCCGAGCGGTTCTAGGAGCTTCAGTCCGGAACCGCGCTGCTGCTACGGTCGCAGGTGCGAATCCTCCCTCGAGCATGGCTGTGTGTGATGTCCTTAGGTTAGTTAACTTTAAGTAACACGAATTCTTTACAGACGAATGGAAAACTGGCAGAAGCCGACCTCGGGGAAGATCAGTTTGGATTCCGTAGAAATATTGGAACACGTGAGGCAATACTGACCTTACGATTTGTCTTACAATAAAGATTAAGGAAAGGCAAACATACGTTTCTAGCATTTGTAGACTTAGAGAAAGCTTTTGACGGTTTTGACTGGAATACTCTCTTTCAAATTCTAAAGGTGGCAGGGATAAAATACAGGGAGCGAAAGGCTATTTACAATCTGTACACAAACGAGATGGCAGTTATAAGAGTCGAGGGGCATGAAAGGGAAGCAGTGGTTGGGAAGGGAGTGAGACAGGGTTGTAAAATGGTTCAAATGGCTCTGAGCGAAATGCGACTTAACTTCTGAGGACATCAGTCGCCTAGAACTTAGAACTACTTAAACCTAACGAACCTAAGGACATCACACACATCCATGCCCGAGGCAGGATTCGAACTTGCCACCGTAGCGATAGCGCGGTTCCAGGCTGTAGCGCCTAGAACCGCTCGGCTACTCCTGCCGGCAGGGTGTCGAAAGCCTTCTGGAAATATGGAATCAGTTTGAGGCCCCCTGCCGATAGCACTCATTACTTCGTGAGAGAAAGATGTTTTCTAAATCCGTGGTATGTATCGACAGGCCGTTCTCTTCGAGGTAATACATAATGTTAACGTAAGCTGGGTGTGTGAACAAACTCTGCAAGCCAGTAAGAGCAACAGAGGCGGCCGGAACAGAGTTCAAGACGAGTGAGGACGAGACATGCGGGCCGAGCCGGCAGGCACGAACAGCCCGCTACTGCCAACACCGAGGGAAAGGAAGGGCTCGGCGCTTGTTGGTGACGTCACGTCGGCTAGGCACGGCGAACGCCAGGTCTGTTGCAGGCACACTCATAATGGTGGTGTCTCCCTCTCTGACACAGGGAAAAGTGGAACTATTGGCGGTAGTTGACCAACGCACATTGTTCTGAGAGATTTCTGCAGTCAATTAATTGTGCAATTCATTACACTTCTTAACAAATAGTGTGCTGCTGAACCTAAATTTCCACCTGCAACAGAATTCGTGCTTCTTCACCTTATTTGTAAATCTGAGGAAGTTACGTTTGTACTGGGTCGCTTTTACAAGAAACTGTGAACATATTGGTGCTCTTCTTTAGGTATTTTGGTTGACTATGGGGTGAGGAGCACTGAATGTCAATGAAATATCTTGCGATTGTACACGTTGACGGAGGGGGTGGGGGACAGAAGAAGAGGCAAAAGAGAGATACTTGTTTTATCAAATAAAATCTTTTTATCTTATAAAGTTCTCATTTCAGTTGGCAAGAGGGGAATATTAAATTTTCTAATGAGCATGTTTAAAAAAGTTTAAGCTCAGCAGTATTTTCGATGTGTGAAGCTATTTTGTTTCTTGTTTAGAATTCCTTTCGTTGAAAACGACTGTAATCTAATGACTGGCAACAGTCGGACATTAACACATGTACATTAGTTCACATTTCCAGTGACGATGTCAAACGAAAATAAATAAAAGAAACGAGTTAATTGTAAGGGGGTTGGGGTAACACAAAATGGGTCAAGTAAATATAGTTACTTGAATGTAAAATTTCCAAAGCTTGAAAATGGGGCAAAGCATCTTCTCATATTGATCTACGTTTATTTCGACAGGATTCAGTAATACAGAACTATGATCTTCATCTGTAGCTTTACGATAGTAAGAAAATCTTTCATCTAAATAAAACTGCAGAATCAAAAACATTTTGTCCAAAAATAAGAGATTTACAGTGATAAGCACGCCCAGGCGCTTCTGCCTGCAACAGACCTGGCGTTCGCCGTGCCTAGCTGACGTGACGTCACCAACAAGCGCCGAGTCGGTGTTGCTGCTTCTCGCGCCCGCGACGGCGGTGACGTAATTCCGCGCGTCGTTCAGCAGCCCCCACTGCGCACAGTATTTACGTGCCGGCCTTCGTTATACGATAATCGCGGAACGAGTTACGCGTGTCACCCGCGGTCGCCCTGTAATTGGCGCGTCTGTCGTAATTAATGTCGCCGCGTTCGCCGCGCGCTTATTGCGGGGGAGCTGTAACTGCCGGCGCGGCGCGGCGCCAGCGGCCCCAAACAGCAGCGGGGCGGGGGGCGAGCAGTCGCAGCAGCGCAGCAGGCCGTAGCTGGCCGACGCAAATCCCTCCGGCCTCCCCGCCCTCGTCTTTTTTTCGCAATGAACCGTTATGGAGCCGGGCGCGCCGCCCTGTGGTGTGTTGTGGTGTCGCACACGCGCTGCTCGCAGAATCCGTGAAAACTGAACCCGGTGAAATCTGCGGCCAACCAGAAATCTGCGACAGGTACCTCGTCCCTTTGTCTCACGGCTTACCACTGCGCCCGGACCGTCGTAGTTAAACTACCTGCTCCCTAGACACGGCCGAACTGCGTCCCGATAGACCTCCTCTACCGCAGTAGCTGAATATCTGAAAAACAGCCCTAGTGTCGCTGTAGGTGTCCTACAGTTGACGTCGAGCGACTTGTGTATTTGTGTCGCAACAGTTCCGATATACACTACTGACTATTAAAATTACTACACCACGAAGATAACGTGCTATAGACTCGAAATTTAACCGACAGGAAGAAGATGCTGTGATATGCAAATGATTAGTTTTTCGGAGCATTCACATAAGGTTGGCCCGGTGGCGACACCTACAACGTGCTGACATGATGAAAGTTTCCAACCGATTTCTCATACACAAACAGCAGTTGACCGGCGTTGCCTGGTAAAACGTTGTTGTGATGCCTCGTGTAAGGAGCAGAAATGCGCGATTGCGGTTTATCGTATCGCCAGATTGCTGCTCGCGTTGGTCGAGATCCTATGACTGTTAGCAGAATATGGAATCGGTGGGTTCAGGACGGTAATACGGAACGCTGTGCTGGATCCCAACGGCCTCTTATCACTAGCAGTCGAGATGACAGGCATCTTATCCACATGGCTGTAACGGATCGTGCAGCCACGTCTCGATCTCTGAGTCAACAGATGTTTGCAAGACAACAACCATCTGCACCAACAGTTCGACGACGTTTGCAGCAGCATGGACTGTCAGCTCGGAGACCGTGGCTGCGGTTACACTTGACGCTGCATCACAGACAGGAGCGCCTGCGATGGTGTACTCAATGACGAACCTGTGTGCACGAATGGCAAAACATCATTTTTCGGATGAATCCAGGTTCTGTTTACAGCATCATGATGGTCGCATCCGTGTTTGGCGACATCGCGGTGAACGCACATTGGAAGCGTGTATTCGACATCGCCATACTGGCCTATCACCCGGCGTGATGGTATGGGATGCCACTGGTTACAGGTTTCGGTCACCTCTTGTTCGCATTGACGGCACTTTGAACAGTGGACGTTACATTTCAGATGTATTACAACCCGTGGCTCTACGCTTCATTCGATCCCTGCGAAATCCTACATTTCAGCAGCATAATGCACGACCGCACGAGTGAAATAACGAATAAACCACTCAAAGAAACACCTTTTAATTTCCGCATGAGAGGATAACATTTGTTAATTGCGTACCACGTTTGCGTTTTAGGTTAGAAACGTTGCTCAATGTGACGACCATCTGCAGCCGCGACAGCCTGTAACCAAGCTAGAGATGCCATTTCACAGATCTTCGCAGCGCTTTTCGTACGATGCAGTATGGAATGTTCAGCTGCCGTGACGCAGTTCGTGCACTGCTTGAAGATCACTGTTTGCGGTCAGCATTGCCAGCCTTGACACAGTAACTTCAACAGTTTGTGGTGCAAGTGGCCATCGGCCTCCCCCGAGAGCAGTGCTCAAATCGCTACTTAATTCCAACTTCAATATCACATTCTGCAACTCCGGTGCGGAAAGATGACCTCTCCATATTGCCTTAATGCTTCGTTACTCACGAGGAGCTGCAGTGCTGTTGCTGTTGTTTTGATAAGCTTTAAGAGTAGAGCTCGGTTCACCTCATCCAGACGCATTCGACTGTCTGAAACTATAGTGCACGCTGATGCTTGTGTTTCAGAGCTACTTCGCCCTACCAGTAGCGGCGCAAATCCTGCGTGTGCAGCATTCGGCAGCATTATGACGCCAGTTCCGCTTACTCTCTGATTGGATGGATGCGACCGGCTTTCCACATCCTCTGTGTTCTTAGTCGCTGATGTCCTCAAATATGAAGTACCCACCATAATTCCGTAACTGCAGTAGCACACCGGATACGTCCAGAGGTTTGGCTGCCAAGTTTGCACAACACTAAATCTGATTTCATCTCCTTCTCCCTATCTGTCATGACACTTTAGAAAAATTGCTCCGTAATCTGCGTTTCATCCAAGCCAATGAGACTAAAGCTTTATCTTTTATCTACATCTACATACACACTCCGCAAGCCACCTGACGGTGTGTGGCGGAGGGTACTTTGAGTACCTCTATCGGTTCTCCCTTCTATTCCAGTCTCGTATTGTTCGTGAAAAGAAAGACTGTCGGTATGCCTCTGCGTGGGCTCTAACCTCTCTGATTTTATCCTGATGGTCTCTTCGCGAGATATACGTAGGAGGCAGCAATATACTGCTTGACTCCTCGATGAATGTATGTTGTCGAAACTTCAACAAAAGCCCTTACCGAGCTACTGAGCGTCTCTCCTGCAGACTCTTCCACTGGAGTTTATCTATCATCTCCGTAACGCTTTCGCGATTACTAAATGATCCTGTAACGAAGCGCGCTGCTCTCCGTTGGATCTTCTCTAAATCTTCTATCGACCCTATCTGGTACGGATCCCACACTGCTGAACAGTATTCAAGCAGTGGGCGATCAAGTGTACTGTAACCCACTTCCTTTGTTTTCGGATTGCATTTCCTTAGGATTCTTCCAAGGAATCTCAATCTGGCATCCGCTTTACCGACGATCAACTTTATATGATCATTCCATTTTAAATCACCCCTAATGCCTACTCCGAGATGATTCACGGAATTAACTGCTTCCAGTTGCTGACCTGCTATATTGTAGCTAAATGATACAGGATCTTTCTTTCTATGTACTCGCAGCACATTACACTTGTCTACTTTGAGATTCAATTGCCATTCCCTGCACCTTGCGTCAATTCGTTGCATATCCTCCTGCATTTCAGTACAATTTTCCATTGTTACAACCTCTCGATATACAACAGCATCATCGGCAAAAAGCCTCAGTGAACTTGCGATGTTATCCACAAGGTCGCCAGCTGAAGTGACTGCACAAGGAAAGCAACTGCTGATCGCCCTTTAACTGGCTGGCTGAGTCAGCTCAAAGATCGGAGTAACGCAGTGGCCCCAGCAGGACTTCGTGCAGTGAAGCACTGCGGCGTTCAGAGCACTTTCCGCCGGCTTTACCCCTACCTTATGCGAAATACTTGTGCACAAAAAATAATCCTAAATTTGCAACTGTCGAGAAAAACTTCCAACTTCAAGTCAACGGAAACAAATGAAACAAAATTGTAATAGTAACCCAATAACAGCGCAGAAGGGGACCTGACATCAAAACAAAAAGAAAATAGAAGCAATTGATGAGCTTTCCAAGAAAGCTAGTTAAAAGGAAGCTATTTGTGAGCAAGTCGTTTAGTTTAAAACAAAAAGAAGGAAGAAATACAGGACGTGTTCGTGAAGACGTTCATCTGAAATGGGCTCCTGTGTGGCTGAGACAGCTCGAGGCAGGCAGAGAGCGCTCAGAGGCGACGGGGAGGAACAGAGAGGAAAGCCTGAAAGAAGTCTCATAGCAAGTGTTCAAGAATGGGAAACGATTTCGGGCATTTTTTAACGTACGAGCAATTTTTAACAAATGCATTAGACGAAATAAATTGGGTTGGAAACGAAAGGGAAGGTCAAGAAAGAAACTAGTACAGAATGTGTGTCGAAGACAAAAAACTGTCAAGAAATGAAGAGAGGACAAAGTAGAGAAGTGTGGTTGGTACAAAAAGGCGGAATATCATCGCGTGCCCTTTCAGTTCACTGAGCGTAACAAGGGGCGATGTCTTAACGTGAAGAGTTAAGTGCATCGGGATAAGCCACTACACCACAAACAGTTGAATCACTGGAAGGAGGGATCTGACGGGAGGTGTTCCAGCTCCCAACGACGGCGCCGCGGGACGTAAAGAGTAAGTTCAAGGTTCACCTGGAAGAATGTCTGCGCCTGCCATCTTACTGCAGATATTTTTTAAACTCAGTTACATTTATTAACTTTCTTAAATGTTTTTTCGTGTTTAAGTAGATAAAAGTACAGTGCGGAACAATTGACTGATTTTTTTTTTTTACGGCCTTTTCAGAATCGCTTTTTACTCTGCCAAGCGCTGTACTTAGAGGCTCCAACAGAACAGTACTGGGAGCCGGGAGCAATCTATGCTGAAGCTACGCTCGCCCGCATTTCTTGCTGGTGTCGAAAGTTTACGTTCAGTACGGAACTCAGACGACGCCGCACTTCACCTACAGAATAGCCTTCCCGTAATCCTACCTTCTTACCCTAACACAGGAACACTCCTGTCAGTTCGCTCTCTGCTTGACACGGGCGTACTTCATCTAGAAATTGAAAAAGTAGACCAGGGGAGGGGTTTGTTTAGCCTGCTAACGAGTACAGAGCGAATTCTGCTATAAAGGCAAATTATTATCGAGACGCCGTGGCGTCTACTACGTCTGAATGTGTGTATTGCAGTGTCGTGTTGACGTGACGTGGTCAGTAGTAAACACCGTACCGCAACTTTGGTTCAGTTCAAATGGCCAAACGAAAAAAAAAATCTCCACTTCGGAGGTGAGGAAAATTATCTGAGCGAAGGAAACAAAGTGGATTATAAAGCTGGTTCGCGTTCGCTGCAACCAACATATCGAAGGGTTAACAACACATCGGTTCAATTCGACGCGTCGATACTGGACATCGAGTGAATCTAATGACCGATGCACATTCCCCATCCGTCGGCACGGCAGCTAAGACGGGGTTTTAGCTGACAATGTAAGCGCTCTAATGGTCTGTTCGGTGAAAGGCGGCTGTCAGACTTTCGAATCCTGTGCGTTCTCAGTACGGCTCGCAGTGTCTGGGACGTGTGCCTCGGTTTGCAGCTGGTAGCAGTGCTACCGGAATGTTTCGGCCACGGATGAGAGCCGTGGCGCCTTCCACCGGCACACGGAGCACGACGTGAGAGCGTGCCAGCGGCACGGCCGCACGCCTTTATCGAGCCTCGCTCGGCACGACACTACGGGCGGCGCGGTATACGTTTGAGTTGCCCGCCCTTTTCCTGAACCTCTCCGACTCACTTCTGCACTGCTGCCCGCTGGAATTGCAACACCGTGAAGGCGCAACGTCAGATTAGCATCAAGTGCAGTACACGCTTTCGTATGCATATGACGTGCATTTCGGGTAGATAGACGAGACGGCACCTACAGTCTGGGTACGAGGGAAGATTACGCAGTCCTCATTCAGAAATAGCATCTGAATGTTGTTTGTTTGTGAGAAGATCGTGTTGTGCCGCGTGTAGCGAGGAGAGACGTCTAGCAGCCCGTGTCGGAAGTCGAGACGCACGATGGATGGCCCACCAGCACTGCGGTTTACTGTTTCGCGGTAGACCTGATGTGTCTGTCGCGGCTCCAAGACTCGGTGCTAGTACGGACCACTCTGCTGGACTTCAGCGGCCCGCGAGACTTGCGACGCCCCACGAGAAAGGCGTCGATGTTCGCTCGGCTGTGCAGGGTCGTTCGGCGCCACTCGATACCCCGAGTCGGGAAATGAGCTCGGCTTGCAGCACGCAGGATAGAGCGGCTGCGTCTGCGACACCGCAGACTGTCATCTACATCTACATGACTACTCTGCAATTCACATTTAAGTGCTTGGCAGAGGGTTCATCGAACCACAATCATACTATCTCTCTACTATTCCACTCCCGAACAGCGAGCGGGAAAAACGAACACCTAAACCTTTCTGTTCGAGCTCTGATTTCTCTTATTTTATTTTGATGATCATTCCTACCTATGTAGGTTGGGCTCAACAAAATATTTTCGCATTCGGAAGAGAAAGTTGGTGACTGAAATTTCGTAAAAAGGTCTCGCCGCGACGAAAAACGTCTATGCTGTAATGACTTCCATCCCAACTCGTGTATCATATCTGCCACACTCTCTCCCCTATTACGTGATAATACAAAACGAGCTGCCCTTTTTTGCACCCTTTCGATGTCCTCCGTCAATCCCACACCGCGCAGCAATATTCTAACAGAGGACGAACGAGTGTAGTGTAAGCTGTCTCTTTAGTGGACTTGTTGCATCTTCTAAGTGTCCTGCCAATGAAACGCAACCTTTGGCTCGCCTTCCCGACAATATTATCTATGTGGTCCTTCCAACTGAAGTTGTTCGTAATTTTAACACCCAGGTACTTAGTTGAATTGACAGCCTTGAGAATTGTACTATTTATCGAGTAATCGAATTCTAACGGATTTCTTTTGGAACTCATGTGGATCATCTCACACTTTTCGTTATTTAGCGTCAGCTGCCACCTGACACACCATACAGCAATCTTTTCTAAATCGCTTTGCAGCTGATACTGGTCTTCGGATGACCTTACTAGACGGTAAATTACAGCATCATCTGCGAACAGTCTAAGAGAACTGCTCAGGTTGTCACCCAGGTCATTTATATAGATCAGGAACAGTAGAGGTCCCAGGACGCTTCCCTGGGGAACACCGGATATCACTTCAGTTTTACTCGATGATTTGCCGTCTATTACTACGAACTGCGACCTTCCTGACAGGAAATCACGAATCCAGTCGCACAACTGAGACGGTACCCCATAGCTCCGCAGCTTGATGAGAAGTCGCTTGTGAGGAACGGTGTCAAAAGCTTTCCGGAAATCTAGAAATACGGAATCAACTTGAGATCCCCTGTCGATAGCGGCCATTACTTCGTGCGAATAAAGAGCTGGCTGCGTTGCACAAGAGCGATGTTTTCTGAAGCCATGCTGATTACGTGTCAATAGATCGTTCCCTTCGAGGTGATTCATAATGTTTGAATACAGTATATGCTCCAAAACCCTACTGCAAACCGACGTCAATGATATAGGTCTGTAGTTAAATGGATTACTCCTACTACCCTTCTTGAACACTGGTGCGACCTGCTCAATTTTCCAATCTGTAGGTACAGATCTATCGGTGAGCGAGCGGTTGTATATGAGTGCTAAGTAGGGAGCTATAGTATCAGCGTAATCTGAAAGGAACCTAATCGGTATACAATCTGGACCTGAAGACTTGCCCGTATCAAGCGATTTGAGTTGCTTCGCAACCCCTAAGGTATCTACTTCTAAGAAACTCATGCTAGCAGATGTTCGTGTTTCAAATTCTGGAATATTCCTCGACGCGGAGGCAGTGGTGCTGCCAGCAGGCGGGGCGTACCAGAGGTGGGAACACTACGGCGAAGCTCGTATCCTAGCGTGGCACCTGCGAGGCGGACGAACGTTGCCCGGGCCCTCGACCTGGCTTGACGGTGTAGCAGGCGCTCCGCTTCGCACGCGCTGCGGCAGGTGCCTGTGCCGTGCCGTCGTGGTCCTACGACGAGACGGTGGAAGACCGCATGTTGCACGGGCCGTCCTGACTCTCCTCCGTACAGGGGAGGTCGGACACATAGCCTTCCAGCACGACCTCCAAATGTCTCGCCCATTAAAGGCACGGGTTGCCGACACACTGACACGCCCATGTTTGATGGACCGTGGCACAGAGCTGGAGCACCACACAGCGAGTTTCCCGTTATCTGAGATCCCAACTCAGTTCGACTGAATTCCCAGCCGGGTTGGACCCCTCGCTGCTGCCAGCGGTGTTAGCTCTGTGTACTGACGTTGGCAACTGCAAGCACCTGCAAATCTAATCGCATATTTTTCTAAGCAGTTTTGGAAGGGTACTGTCAACAACCGTTAAGGAATTTATAAAATGCGTATTTGAACCATCAGCTGTTTTTATTTTAGACCCAAACATCTACCGCTTTCGGTCTTGGACCATCTTCAGGAACGAAGCGTTAATATGGTTTAAGCCACCATATTGCGTTAGTCATTACTTAAAATGTACAGTCTGTGCCATTAATGTAAGTATATGACACAGCAGTTTAAAAGCAAATATACGTATACTAAATCTATACAGAGCTGTACTGTCTTCAGTACTGCACTGCGCACAATTATGTCTTCAGACTGCACTGTATACAATTAGTATTCGTGTGTTTGCATGGCATGCACTACACATTTTAAGCAATGACTAATGCAATACGGTGGCTTAAACCATTTTAATAATTCATCCGTGAAGGTGATCCAAGACCGAAACAGTTAGGTATTTGCGTCTAAAATAAAAACAGCTCATGATTCAAATATGCATTTTATACTATGTTTCTCTACCATACTGTATATACAGAATGAGCATCATTTCGTTACTTGCTACTCTTAAATGTATTGCACTTTGACGAAAACTAAAATAAAATGAATAAAATAGGCTGGAAATTGACAAAAAGTGTTATTCGTCCACGAAAGAAGTGGTTTAAAAGACGATGTTACCATTCTTTAGTTTTCTGGCCTTCTTACCGGAATGGATTAAAAGGAACAAACAAACAAGATTCAACGAAATGCTACACGTTTCATCACGCGATCGCTTAGTAAGCACGCTAGCGTCACGTTGATTCTCGGCAAACTGAAATGCCAAAGCTGCAAGAGAAGCTTTGTGTGTCAAGCAGAGGGATTCCGATTGAGAACTTTCGGAGAAGAGTCGGACAATCTACTGTTTTCTCTCACACACGTCTCGCGAAATGGCCGCGACTAGAGAATCAGAGAAATTCGAGCTTATACGGAGGTTTGTCGATGTTCGTTCCACACACCATTCGCGAATAGAGTATGGGGCGGAGCGGAACGGGGAAATTGTTGTACCAGAAGTACTCTCCACCGCACACCGTCAGGTGGTTTGCGATGCATAGACATAAGTGTTAATGAAATATCACACAAACTCATAAAGGAATTTTTACGGAAAATCACTAGCACATCATATCTGATCACGTGACTAGACTCCGTGCACCTGTCCTGTTCCGCCGAGGCATGTACTTGGCCAGCCGCTTCAGGGCTGGAATCCGCCACGTCTGGGATTAGGGGGACGCTGCACCTTTCTACCCGATTCTGATACATAGGAATTAGTATTAGGTCAGATGTAGCATAAGCTGGGATAGCAACATCAGAGTAGTACTGCAGCGATTAACTAGTCTGGGCCAGTGCGGTGCCAGGGGCATGCTCACCGCGATTAGCTCGGTGAGCACCGCCAACCAGTGCAGGTTTATATACGCTGGCACACCTTTAACGCTGCAGGCAGAGTAGACTAGCATAAGTAGTAGACACAGCAAATATTTGTAACGTAGCAGTAGCGCCCATAGTGGAAGAGTAATAGCACTAACATCCACAGAACAGAAGCTGCAGTAGTAATAATTGTATTAGTATCAAGTAGGCCCCACTAATGTATTAGGTGGTGGGTTGCTTATTTATCATGTATTGAAGAATAAAGATTTTGTTTAAAAAAAAAAAAGAAAGAGGCCCTAATGAACAGGTTCTTCGGTAACAGGTGGAAGTGTGTGGAGGAACCGCCGCGCAGGACGACCAGCACTTGGCAGCAGTGCGCTCGGCTAAACAGATGTAGCGAGACAGGGTGGACCAGTAGCCCCCGCTACCGGGAGCGCGGTGACTTGTGCGCCTCCCCGGAGCAGTAGGCTACAGATAGCCGGCAATGCGTTACGCCCCGGCACTCGACCTCTAAACGCGCGCCGGAGGAGAGGGCGCGCCGCGTGTATCGGTTTACCAGCGGGTAATTGCCAGCCATCCATCCAGCCGCAGATGCGTCCCGGGGGGCGCTTTCCGCTCGCGTCTGTGGCGCGGCGGGGTGGAGGCGGAGGGAGGCGCTGGCAGCCAGCGGAGGAGGAGGGCCTCTCATCCGCGGCCGTGAAGAGGCTGTGCAGCTCT
Organism: Schistocerca gregaria; assembly: GCF_023897955.1. Taxonomy (NCBI): domain Eukaryota; kingdom Metazoa; phylum Arthropoda; class Insecta; order Orthoptera; family Acrididae; genus Schistocerca; species Schistocerca gregaria. The sequence continues at coordinate 544,483,397 of NC_064926.1, forward strand.
TGACGGTGGGGTTCCGCCCGCTCCGGATGTATCTGCGAGGACCAGAGCAGCACTCGCGGCCGTGTCGAGTGGCCGCGAAACGCTGTGCAGAGCGACGTTGGCCGGAAGACGAGTTTCACACATTTTCACTGGCAGTCGGATTCATACTCGACAGCAGTTGGTGCTACCAGCGACCCCGGGGGCGTGTTAACAGTTTCCGAGCGAACATTGCGTAGGAAACTGTAAGCAGCGGACGTAGTAAGGTGCCAAGCAAATCCAACACCTTCCATCAAAACCCTGACATGATAGCAAATCCGGCAGTATGTCACATAGCTCCGAATAAATCCTGACATTAAATTAACCAAAGTAATACGATCAACGAGTGAGCAAATGGAATACCACAGACTAACACAAGAATGCCTAAATGCATGTCATACCCTCCCACCGTGAAACAGACCCATTTCCGAGGGGAGAAACGAGAACAGAAGCCGGGATCAGAGTCGTGTAAGCTAGGAGGCCCTACGATAAGGGACAAACACCCACGTCGCCAGACGACTGCTAAGACTACCCCTAGCCCGTGTTAAAAGATAGAGCCCTCCAGAAAAACAGTATAGATCTTACCTTAACACTAAAAGGGCCACACTAGCTGCAAGTTTTAGCGTGAAGCTATACGCATCTCTGTTACGATGCAAACATTAAAAACATTGCCCCACCGCGAAATGTATAACATTTCTCATTGGATAGACAGAATTTTTGTAGGCGGACCTTAAGGTTAACATTGAGACCCTGATTGGTCAGTTGAAACACAGCCAGATAGCTTTTCTTAAACCAACTTCGGTAAATTGTAGTAAGGAGAAGTTAGAAAGAGTTGCTTCCGAGACGGTGAGGTGCGTAAAGCTGCACCGCCCGCTGCCCCCTGACGCTGACTAACCACCGACAAGGTAAAGATCGCACGCAATGCCGCACAAGGCTTCACTCAGAACTGCAGAAGTCTCATCTGTTACGCCCCCTTTTTGCATAATACTAGTGTCGATCGTCAATTAAAGCTCATGGCATTCACATTTGCTGTTAGAAGTTAAAATCTCAAACGCGATAATTTTTCTGTTATATAATTATTGAGAAGCCACGTCAGCCACTGTAATTTACGACAAGTGAGTAATTAAAGATAATTGAGGGTCACTGTAGACCATTTTGATAGTTTTCTCTTTTATGAAACTCAACGTAAACCTAGATTATAAATGTGATATGGCATAGGTCATCCTACGATCCATTATAGAACTTGGAAACCCATTCAGGGAATATTTGCTTTTATCAATAGTGCAATTTATAAACAATGTTTTGTGAGCAGAATAAAAATTCCAATGGTAAACTTAACTGCTTTTTCGACCTTATTTTACCGGCTAACTAAAAATAGGAAAGCCTTGAACCCCTTCCACTAAATTTAGTTAGTATTAAAATTCTTTTATAGAGAGTGCAGTGCAGCTGACGCTGAAATCATTAAGTATTTGATTATATCATCGCTAGTCGCACTGAACTCTTCTAAACTCTACATGTCATGTGTGGTCTGGCGTCTCCTTACCAGCAACAGGTCCCAGGTTCAAACTAGTCAATTCCCTAAAAAAAAACTCGCTCAGAGCGTCGTTGAGCGAAAGTGGTAGGGAGATACGACTTAGAACAAACACACTACGCAGAATGTTAGAACGTGTGGAGTCGAGTACTTCCCAAAAGGCCACATAACGAGCCAAACATCGCAGAAGTTGATCTGTAACTGACTGAGGGCTTCCAGTGTTGTTCGACGAGCCACGAATTCGACTTTTTTTTTTTCTTTTCGAACTACGCGACGCGTCGAGTGCAACGACAGCCCCCTGAGGCGCAGTGTGTGTGTGTGTGTGTGTGTGTGTGTGGAGCGTGCAGTTAAGGTGGTCCTGTGCTGCTTTAGCGAGGTTTGTTTTACCGTTACAGGCTACCATGAACGTCAACCAGAATGTTTACCTCGACATTCTCAGTGGCCGAGTGGTTCTAGGCGCTTCAGTCTGGAACCGTTCGAATCCTACGACGGGCACGGATGTGTGTGGTGTCCTTAGGTTAGTTAGGTTTAAGTAGTTCTAAGTTCTAGGGGACTGATGACCTCAGATGTTAAGTTCCATAGTACTTAGAGCCATTTGAACCATTCTCGGTGACGTAGCATCCCTTTTGTTCTACATCTTTATTAAGAGTATACAGCGTACCGAGTATAGATTGGGATGTCTATGGATTCATTGCGGCGGATACAGACAGACAGTCATGCGAAATACGTAAAAAGCGAAGAAAAGACGCACGCTGACATCTCAAACCACAGTGTTACTTTGTTGGGACAGAAAAGAGTAAGTTTTGATTGAGGCGTAGATCGGCGCTGTGCTGTATAGCCCCGTGACGGATGTACGCTGGGAGCCGAATAGTGAGGTATGACCGGGCCTCCCGATGGCATTAGCGGCGCGGTTGTAGCCCCAAACATGGCGCCGACAATGTACGAGGGTCACTCCAAAAGAAATGCACACTATTTTTTCTAAAATCCGTCTTTTATTCTACATGTTTGAAAGCTTTCAGTGTGTAGATACATCCTTTAAGAACAATATTTTCATTTCTCCACATAATTTACATCCCTATCTTAGGCCATCTTGGAACCAGCGCCTGTATACCCGCACGGTAAAATTCTGGACCAACCTGTTGGAGCCACTGTTTGGCAGCGTGCACAAGGGAGTCATCATATTCAAATCTTGGTCCACAGAGAGAGTCTTTCAGTTTCCCAAAGAGATGATAGTCACATGGAGCCAGGTCAGAACTGTAAGGCGGGTGTTTCAGTCCTGTCCATCCGAGTTTTGTGATCGCTTCCATGGTTTTTTGACTGACATGTGGCCGTGCAACAGCAAAACATCCTGCTTTTGCCCATGTGGTCGAACACGACTCAGTCGAGCTTGAAGTTCCTTCAGTGTCGTCACATATGCATCAAAATGTATGGTGGTTCCACTTGGCACGATGTCCACAACCAAGAGTCCTTCGGAATCGCAAACACCGTAGCCATAACATCTCCAGTAGAAGGTATGGTTTTCAATTTTTTTTTTTCTTGGGTGAATTTGCTTGATGCCACTCCATTGATCACTGGTGAAAATGATGGAGCCATGTTTCATCACCTGTCACAATTCTTCCAAGAAATTCATCTCCACCATCCTCGTACTGTTCCAAAAGTTTGCTGCCATTTTTCTTGTTTCTTTGTGAGCTACTGTCAACCTCGTAAGAATCCACCTGGCACAAACCTTTTTTAACGCGAACACTTTCAGTATTCGGCAAGCACTTCCTTCCTCTATCCTCACGTAGCGTGGCAATTCGTTCACTGTTATGCGTCTGTCAGTAGTTACCATTTCGTTAACTCTCTACACATTGTCTGGAGTGTGCACAGTACGAGGCCTGCCGCTGCGAGGACAATCCTCAATATTGCCGAGCCCACTTTCATCACGTAACCAGCTTTCCCACCGACTAACTGTACTGCGATCGACAGCAGCATCTCCATACACCTTTTTCAACCTCTTGCAGATGTTTCCCACTGTCTCGTTTTCACAGCACAGGAATTCTATGACAGCACGTTGCTTCTGACGAACGTCAAGTGTAGCAGCCATCTTGAAGAGATTCTGTGACGGCGCCACTCACGGGAACACGTTGAACTAAGTTTGAAAACAAACGGGAAGGATGTATCTACACATTGTAAAACTTTCACACATGCAGAATGAAAACTGTATTTTTACAAAAATAGTGTGCATTTCTTTTGGAGTGACCCTCGAACAACGGTTGTGCGTCCGAAGTGGTTCCACCGAATGAAGGCGACTGCTACGGCCGCAGGTTCGAATCCTGCCTCGGGCATGGAGGTGTGTGATGTCCTTACGTTAGTTAGGTTTAAGTAGTTCTAAGTTCTAGGGGACTGATGACCTAAGCAGTTGAGTCCCATAGTGCTCAGAGCCATTTGAACCATTTTTTTGACTGCTGCACGGAAGACGCGGTTGGCGCGTTATCCGTCCGCACGAACACCGAACACAGTGTACAACTGAAACTTACTGAAGTAGCTTCGGAGACAGAGTTTATTAACAATGGCTCCATTGTGTCACACTCACCATGTCTTACGAAGTAACATTTGTACTATTATCCTGGTCAGTTCTACACACCACCTGCCATTGCAGATCATGAGAACACTGAGGCAGGTCCTGATGAAATCACAGGCGCTACAGCCGCGTGGAACGGCTGACGAAACAGCTGTCCTATCCAATGGCTGCATTGTTAATATGCAATAAGGCGACTGGACGGTATTTTCCCTGTTATCGATAGTTGGGGTCACCAATGTAGGTGGTATCCCTCGTATAGGATAGGGTATTGTAGCAGTAATACGCTGAACGCGACATATGGATACAAAGCTTTTATTTGCACATGACACACTACAATGCGTACCCCTGGAGCACACTGCCTCAGACAGTTACATTCCACTCTGCCTCACAATAACGCTGGTCAGAGATCCTATTTGTGGCGTTGTCCCCACATCTTATGACCGAGCGGTTCTAGGCGCTATAGTGTGGAACTGCGCGACCGCTACGGTCGCAGGTTTGAATCCTGCCTCGGGCATGGATGTGTGTGGTGTCCTTAGGTTACTTAGGTTTAAGTAGTTCTACGTTCTAGGGAACTGATGACGTCAGAAGTTAAGTCCCATAATGGTCAGAGCCATTTGAACCATTTTGAACGCCAAATCGTAAACATGCACCATATCTACATACCCCCGAACACGTTGGTGCGTCCTAAGTGGTTGCATCGAATGAAGGCGACTGCTGCACGGAAGTCGCGGTTGGCGCGTTATCCGCCCGCACGAACACCGAATACACAGTACCACTGAAACTTTTAGTAGGTGCGTGACATTTTACTTAGCGCGTCTACAAACACAGTTAACTGATACTTCTTTCTTTCTTTCTTTCTGATGCACTCATAATTCCTTGCACTGCTTCACTCAAAACACACCATGGACAACGCCGAGTTCTACGGGCTAGTGTAATGGCACAAAGACATCCCGAACAAAGAGACTGAAAGCAAGAAGATAGGGTAATATTATTTGGAATAGGGCATATGTCCATATGCAGGTTCTTGCTTCAAATCAGTGTTCCTTCTTGTCCCTGAATATTGGCTATTCCTCGCGGGGCACCCAGCACAGAAAAAATAACAGTCCTATTTCAGTTCTCTGGGGCATTCCTGACGACACTCGCCGTCCAGGACATTTTACTGGTCTGGATTACTTGAGCAGTCTTCGAACCAGTCAGATACATGACACCTGTTCAGCATTTTCGGACTTTTGTTAACAGTCTGCGGTGGAGCACCGTGTCAACGCTTTCTGGCAGTCTAGGAACATGCGAACTGCCCGCGGCTCTTCGTCCATAGATCGCAGGATATTGTATGAGAACAGGGATAAGCTGAGTTTCGTACGAGCTTACTAAATCCATGTTGATTTGTGGACAAAAACTATCCCGTCTCAAGGAAAATTATCATTTTCGAACTGAGAATATAGTCAAGAATTCTGCAGCAAACCGACGCTAAGCATATTGGTTGTAGCTTACCTGGTCCATTCTTTTACTCTTCTTATATAGAGGAGTCACCTGCCCTTTTTACCAGTGGCCTGAGATTTTGCAGGGGGGAGTGATTCACGATAAATGTAAGCCAAGTAATAATGACAACATTCGCCTGGACTGTGTAGGGCAACGGCCGGTAGTATGGGCCAGATGGTGTTTCAACTATTCACTACTAGGTAGCAGCACGGTACACAGTGCAATCTTTGCCGCCAGCGACATTTAGCCATGTGTAGAGAGTTTATTTCATTTACAGCATCGTATCGTCTGTGAGTGATTATTGTTTGTTTCTGCTCTTACACGTTGTTGCTTCGAATACTTTTTATCATCACTCAGTATCATTACAGCTAAGAATACACTGATGAAACTAGAGCTGTTATTAAGTTTACTCTATTAATGTAACACAGTGAGAATTGCATTTCGTTTCCGCTATCAATGTATCGCTTACTACCATGTTTTCATTTAGTAAGAGTCGGGTAGTACGGCCCATCGACATACGGGTGGTATGGGCCACGGAACTCATTCGCTTTCTAAATCACTTCTGGAGGGACCACACTTCTTCCAATGCACTACACTAAAATCAACATCCTGATTTAGCAAGTGTTTTTAAACACGTATCTTCTTCGTCCTCCTGTAGCGAAAAGAGGTTGACATGTCGGAAAAGAAAAGCAAAGAGAAGCGCAATATTGACGTCAACTCCAATAAAAAAAATATGCTGACAGCCGAGAAAGATTCAGAAGAGTAAAAGGAAAAAGCACAATACAAAAAGAGACAAATGAAATTTTCAGAACAAGAACGAACGATGGTCAATGAGATGAAGAAAAATGAAGAAATCAAAATTTTTCGCAATGATAGTCCTACACCAAGCACTTTTCGAGATGTTGAAGATGTAAAATGTATTGTGTGTGAAGAAAGATACGAGGAGAACTGGATTCAGTGCAACAAATGTGAAGGCTGGGCACATGAGCTCTGTGCGGACATTGACGACTTACTTTTTTACTTTTGTGATCTCTGTAAGCTAAATAAATCATAGGGTAAATGAGCTATAATATGTTGTATATTGTGTATAGCATTAAATAATAAAACTTTTATTCAAAACAGTGTTTTTAATTTATAAACATAATCATATTGGTGTGGCCCATATGACGCGCCAATTTTTAAAATGCCCAAAATGCAAGGTTCCTGCTGGAATTTCCCACGTCCATCGGAATGTCCAATGGACATGAATGGGTGCAGGCGATCAGACACGATGCTTACGTACGTGCCACCCGTCTGTGTCGTATGTAGACGTATCAGGCGTCCCATATCAGCCCAACTGCAAGCGCCCCACGCCGTTATGACGCCTCCAGCAGTTTGAACAGTCCCCTGCTGACATGCAGGATCCCTGGACTCATGAGGTTGTCTCCATACCCGCGCACGCCCATCCGCTCGGTACAATTTGAAACAAGACTCGTCCGACCAGGCAACATGTTTCCAGTCATCAACAGTCCAATGTCGGTGTTGACGGACCCAGGCGAGGTGTAAGGCTTGATTTATGTTCGCTTCATATATTCCTAAATATATTTTTATTATTTAGAGGAAAGAAGTTGAAAACATGTTTTTTTCGCTCATGACTGAATCAAGCTACAAATATATTTTGTAATTTACATTTTTTCTCAATGGCCCATAATACCCGCCGTACCCCTACGTAGATGAGAGAGGAGGGGCAACCGGTGCCCCTCGCCCGCGCCGCCACTGCTCCGGAATTGCTCTCTCCCGCTGGGTACGCGGCCGGCTCTCTCTCCTCCGCCCCGCTGTGCTACGCAGCTCCGCCGCGCCGCAACGCTCCCCGCTAATGGAATTGGACGGCGCGGTCCCGCGGGGGCAGTTGCGCAACTTTTCACAACTCGCCGGCGACCGCGGTGCGAGGGAGCGCGCATGTGCCGCGCCCCTTCCTCTGTTGGCGCAGACCGGGCGCTGCCACGCATTTGTCGCCTTGTCGGGCTCTCCTCACCGCGGAGCCACGGCGCCCATACAGATGCACACCTACCCGCTCCCTGCGGAGCAACCACCGCTTCACCGAGAATACCGCTCACTTGTCATTTCGTTATAATAGCGCACCAAAGGCGATCAACACATGCTCCTGTTTCTTTTCACTCTTATACCGACAGGGTGCGGACCGTGAGTAAACTCGCAGTCTTTTTCGCTGCGGTTCAACTCTTTAATGGGGCAAACGATAGAGGGAGCAAGGTATGAGGCTGATGTACAATTGTAACAAAACTACGATTATTGTTGTGGTCCAGAGTCCTGAAACTGGTTTGATGCAGCTCTCCATGCTACTCTATCCTGTGCAAGCTTCTTCATCTCGCAGTACCTACTGCAGCCTACATCCTTCTAAATCTGCTTGGTGCACTCATCTCTTAGTCTTCCTCTACGATTTTTACCCTCCCCGCTGTCCTCCAATACTAAATTGGTGATCCCTTGATGCCTCAGAACATGTCCTACCAACCGATCCCTTCTTCTAGTCAAGTTGTGCCACAAGCTCCTCTTCTCCCCAATTCTATTCAATACCTCCTCATTAGTTACGTGATCTACCCATCTAATCTTCAGCATTCTTCTGTAGCACCACATTTCGAAAGCTTCTATTCTCTTCTTGTCTAAACTATTTATCGTCCACTTTTCACTTCCATACACAGCTACACTCCATACAAATTGTTGTGATTGGCAGGAGACCCAACACCGTGTTACTAGAGGAGGCCGAAAGGCACGCGTTTTAGCTCACGCAGGCTGGCGTGAGGTCTGGAACAGGACAAGGAAATTAGAATTTAGAAAAACGGACGTAGCTGGTGGAATACTTAACTTCAATCCATTAAGGATGAACGTCGGTCTTGTCGGTACATGATTCATAATATCAATAGTAACTAATAATGGCGCCTTGCTAGTAATAGCAAATGAACGTAGGTGAAGGCTATCGTCTCGGCAAATGAGAGCTTATTTGTCAGAGAACCGTCACTAGCAAAGTCGTTTGTACAACTGGGGCGAGTGCTAGGAAGTCTCTCTAGACCTGCCGTGTGGCGGCGCTCGCTCTGCAATCACTGATAGTGGCGACACGCGGGTCCGACGTACACTACCGGACCGCGGCCGATTTAAAGGCTACCACGTAGCAAGTGTGGTGTCTGGCGGTGAGACCACACAAATACTTTCAGAAACGACTTCCTGACATTTAAATCTATACTCGATGTTAACAAATTTTTCTTCTTCAGAAACGTTTTACTTGCCATTGCCAGTCTACATTTTACATCCTCTCTACTTCGACCGTCGTCAGTTATATTGCTTCCAGAATAGTGCAACTCCTTTACTACTGTAAGTGTCTCATTTCTTAATCTAATTCCCTCAGCATGACCCGACTTAATCCGACTACATTCCATTATTCTCGTTTTGCTTTTGTTGATGTTCATGTTATACCCTTCTTTCAAGACACTGTCCATTCCCTTCAACTGCTCTTCCAAGTCCTTTGCTGTCTCTGACAGAATTACAATGTCATCGGCGAACCTCAAAGTTTTTAGTTCTTCTCCATGGATTTTAATACCTACTCCGAATTCTTCTTTTGTTTCCTTTACTGCTTGCTCAATATACAAATTGAATAAGATCGGGGAGAGGCTACAACCCTGTCTCACTTCCTTCCCAACCACTGCTTCCCTTTCATGTCCCTCGACTCTTATAACTGCCATCTGGTTTCTGTACAAATTGTAAATAGCCTTTTGCTCCCTGTATTTTACCCCTGCCACCTTCAGAATTTGAAAGAGAGTATTCCAATCAGCATTGTCAAAAGCTTTCTCTAACGCTACAAGTGCTAGAAACGTAGGTTTGCCTTTCCTTAATCTTTCTTCTAAGATAAGTCATAGGGTCAGTATTGCCTCACGTGTTCCAACATTTCTACGGAATCCAAACTGATGTTCCCCGAGGTCGGCTTCCATCAGTTTTTCCATTCGTCTGTTGTGTTGTTTTGTTTACAAAACTACGATAGTTGACACATTTTAATAGTCAGTGGCGACCTAAGCTCGTTTTATTTAAAATGCCGTGCAATGTCCGCTCCTTGCCATCATGACGGATATTTTATAGGTACGAGATCTTTTGTGATGGAGTCTGCCTACTGCTCCTGGGCTACGTTACTATCAATGACTGTACGAATGTAGTGTTCTGAAACTACTACACAAATAAGTTAGCTCAAGTAAAATAACTCGTAAGTCACGAAGTATCTTGACGTGAGCTCTGGTACTCCGCTCTTCCACAAACGACAACCGTGGGCCGCATAAGTGCACCAGCTCACGCTACAACGTTGCGTCACCGCTCTGCCGTGACATCTACATCTACTGTAGGACATCTGTATACTCGTGATCAGTCAGGAAACACGTACTTCTTTATTGATACGGGTTTAGACATATGCATAGAGCCCCAACATGTTCGAAAGCGTTTGGATTGCAGCCCCATCCTGCTAATGACCATAGCATCTGCAAACAAGGCACTGTGGATCACGTCACACAACTAACGGACGCGCTATGCTGCCTTTGGACTTCCTACATCCCCGATGCTGCTGAACCTGTACTGGCGGTCGGCTTTTTCTGCAGATTTCATTTCGTTCCTGAGCTTCACCATGGTGCTTTATTCCACCATACAACACATCAGCCCGTCCCGAGGCTTTTCGCCCCGGTTTCACAACGGGCTGTGAACCAATGCTCGTGCCCGCCCGTGACCTACATCACTTCCGACCCCTACTGTTCTTCAATTCCTCACGAGTGCCCGCCCGTGACCTCAATTACTTCCGACCCCGACTGTTCTTCAGTTCTTAACGAGTGCATTGCGACGTTAGAAGCTTTGCCCACAGTCCAGGAACTCTCCACATAACCCAGTGCGACTTATAACTGCTCCTGCAACAACAGACACAAGTATCTCGAACTCGAGCATGCTCGGAAACAACTCCGGCGGCTATCACATGTTGTGGCTACATTTGTGCACAACAGAAACTTAGTCCGTGACAAGTTAACACCAGCAGTTATGTCCTCCAGAGATTAAGTGTTTAACAATAGTGCAGCGCTCTGTCTGTGCTGGTTCCGGTAACGTGTCTGTTTATAACACGGTGTATTCCATTATAGCGCCCCTCAGACACCACCACACTGCAGATAACTTTGTAACTGCGACTGCCAAATGTATAACACACTCTGTTGACTGTAGGCTGCTACTCCAGAATGCGACTGACTGTGCAGCCCTCGAGCCACAGCCTATAACACCGCGTGGATTACTACATTGGGTCTGCGTGATAAGCAGTCGATCTCTAAAAAAAACCATTACCCCCCTGGTTGGATGATATCATCGTTGTCTCTGGTTAGTATACGTTGTAGTTGTGGCAAAGTAGCGACCTCTGTTGAAGAGTCACGGACACCTGCATTGGTTACTGCCTTGTCTATATCGCAGGTAACCCGGAACACAGAAATGTAGAAAGGGATATAACCAGAATGAGTAGCTGGAGAGTCCAATATCCCTCCCAGCCCAAGGGAAGGGGAGGCGAAACTGCTTCTCCGTTGGCCACTGCTGTGGGTTCTGTACGCCATCCATTGGCATTGCAGCCACCGTATTGTCTCAGATGGATTCCGTGTCTGCTGGATCAGTCGGTGCCAGGACGTCGGAGATGACGGGCTGCTGCATTGTCAAAGCTCCCTTAACCTTCACTTGGACGGGTATGCCACTGGTAGCTGTAACAGAAAATGAGTTATAGTATGCTTCTGTAAGTGATTGATGTGATTTCGCCTTGGGTCACTATCGGCTGTTAAGATAATATATATGATGTTACCCATTCAACACATTATGTTCTGGGCAACCATTCCATTTTAACAAACCATGTTTCCTCATTTGTGGATTTGGCGCCAACAGTTAACTGCTACTTTCTGTTGCTGATACAGGTACCGAGAGGTTTGTCCCAGTGGGAAGCAGCCGTAAGGGGTCCAGGAGGGTCTGAATCTGTTAACTGTGCAACAATTCACCTGGAGAAGCGTCCTTTAGGGGAATGCTCCTCTAACAGGAGAGAAAATAGTGTTCTTCAATATCCTTATGAAGTGCTCAGTGATCCTCTTTCAATTGGGATACAAGTATGAGTTGTAGAGGGCTGACAGTTAAGGACATCCTGGTACTGTGCTTTCATGCAACATCAGGATAGCTCATAGAGGAATCCACCAGGCCGAGGCAATTCGTCAAAAGAAAGGGATGTGCGAAGTCCAGCTGTAGCTGACCCCAAGTCTCCGTTGGCTTAGGCCACGAGAAATACGAACCTGGGGTCACTGCCATGAACTTGTTTCAAAGAGTCCATGTTCAAAGTAGGAGCTAAATAATTTATCCAACTCCTGTCAAGACATATGCTTGGTCGCTACAACGCCCCAGGGGCATCGATGGAGCCGCCTGAGAACATCCACTTGGAGTGCCACCTTGTCTCCCATAGAGTGGGAGATGATGATTCCTTGGTAGAGTGATAGAACCATTCGGAGGTTCCAAAAATGTGCCAGTGTGGAGTGATTGGAGGTCGTCGTTGATACAGACCATTGAGTTTGCAACAAATGTTTGACCCATGAGGGGACTGCATCATTCGTAATAGCATCAGCGATGACCCTGCCGTCGTGCGGAAGTTCGGTCACAGGCAGGCTGGAGTGAGCGTCGACTCTGAAACAAAACTTGGGACATACATTAAATGTATCATCCTCCGTCCCCAGCAGCCTTGATAGAATGTAGGTGTTTCCATGGTTGGATGATGTCGGAACTTGATCACATAGTTACAGGCCGGCAGAAAGACGATGAATATCACAGACACTGCTCTGTCTTACCGAGCGATGTGGCGCAGTGGCTAGCACACTGGACTCGCATTCGGGAGGACGACAGTCCAAACCAGCGTCCGGCCATCCTGATTTAGGTTTTCCGTGATTTCCCTAAATCGCTCCAGACAAATGCCGGGATGGTTCCTTTGAAAGGGCACGGCTGACTTACTACCCCGTCCTTCCCTAATCCGATGAGACCGATGACCTCGCTGTCTTGTCTCCTCCCCCAAACAACCCAATTGCTCTGTCTTAAGATGAATTTGGGTTGTGTCATGAAAAAGCGTGACCAGGACTGTACGATCCGTACATAGCAGGAATTTACACCTGTGCATCTACATCTACATCAAACCCTGTAAGCCACCTAATGGTGTGAGGCGGAGGATACTTTCGGTACCAATATCTGATCCCTCCAACACTGTTCCACTCGCGAATAGTGCGTAGGAGGAATGATTATCGGTAAGCCTCTGTATTGCCTCTAATTTCTCGAATTTCCTCCTCTCGGTCAATATCCGAGATATATGTGGGGCGAAGTAATATGATGTCCGACTCCTCCTGAAAAGTTCTATCCCGATATTTCAATAGTAAATCTCTCCGTGATGCACGACGTCTCTCTTGTTACGTTTGCCAGTGGAGTTGTTTAGCATCTCCGTAACGCTCTCTCGCCAGCTAAATGATGTGGAAAATATACTAACGTTAAGTCACAATAAGACTCAGTTTTTACAGTTTCTAACACACAATTCAACAAAATCTGACTTTTTAATCTCACAGAACGGGCATATGATTAGTGAAACTGAACAGTTCAAATTCCCAGGTTTTCAGATAGATAGTAAGCTGTCGTGGAAAGCCCACGTTCAGGATCTTGTTGAAAGACTTAATACTGCCATTTTCACTATTCGAACGGTATCGAAAGTGAGTGATACTTCGACGCGTAAATTAGTCTACTTTGCTTATTTTCATTCACTTATGTCGTATGGTATTATATTTTGGGGTAACTCTTCCCATTCTAGAAGGATATTTTTGGCTCAGAAACGGGCGGTTCGGGCAATAAGTGGTGTGAGTTCACGAACCTCTTGTCGACCTCTGTTCACGAGTCTGTCTATTTTGTCATTGGCCTCTCAATATGTATATTCCTTATTGTCGTTTTTTGTTACCAATATTAGTTTATTTCCAAGAATAAGCAGCTTTCACTCGGTTAATACTCGGCAGAAATCAAACTACCATTTGGATCGGACTTCCTTAACTCTTGTGCAAAAAGGTGTGCAGTATACTGCTTCATCCATTTTCAATAAGCTGCCACTCGAATTCAAAAATCTTAGCAGTAATTCACGCGCTTTCAAATCGAAACTGAAGAGTTTCCTCATGGGTCACTCCTCCTATTCTGTCGAGGAGTTCCTTGAAAAATTAAGGTGTTTCTCATTGTATTGCTGATAGCGTTTGCTTAAACTTATGGACTGATTTTCTTGCAGGTTCATGAACATTTATTTTTATCTGTTATTACTTTTATGTTGCAATTTCATGCACTGACACGTTCCATGACCTTGGAGATTTGCTCCTCAATTTGGTCCTACGGAACTTGACATGTAAATAAATAAATAAACGAAATGCGCCGCTCTTCGTTGGATCTTCTCTACTCCTATATCGGTCCTACCTGATAGGGATCCCAGACAGATGAACAATGCTCAAGAATCGAGCGAACAAGCGCCTTATAAGCCACCTCTTTCGTGGATGAATTACATTTCCTTAAGATTCTTCAGAGGAACTGAGTCTGGTGTCTTTTCCCACTACCTGTTTTATATGGTCATTCCACAAAATTACGCCTAGATGCAAAGGTACCAAGTTAAGTAGTGGCAACTATTTATTCACAACCGATACAAAAGAGTTTGCCCCTGTTACTGTCCTTCAAAGTAGTCACCAGCGTTGTGTAGAACCCGTTGCCAGCGATGTGGGTGGCGTAGTATACCGCTAGCAGAGCCTGTTCTGTTGATGGTGCGAATGGAGCAGTCTACTGCCTGTCGAATCTCTGGAGCAGTTCTGAAGCGAATGCAACGAAGTGGTTCCTTCATCTACGGAATCAAATCAAAGTCACAAGGACTTAAGTATGAGGGGGTATGGTGGATGGTACAGTACTTCCCAGTCCCATCTAACGAACAGAGCAGCCACAGCTTGCGCTGTATGCGCCCGCGCATTGTCGTGCAAAATGGTGGGTGGGCTGCGCAGAAAATGTCGCCGCTTCTTTCGCAAAGCTGGTCGCAGGCGATGCTCCAAAAACGAACAGTACTACTGTGCAATGACGGTCTGCCGTGGAGGAACGTAACGCGTTAGGATAACACCATCACAGTCGTACACGAGTATCACCATAACTTTAGACTGCTCCATTCGCACCATCTACAGAACAGGCTCTGCTAACGGTACACTGCGCCTTCCACATCGCTGGAAACGGCTTCTACACAACGCTGGTGACTACTTTGGATTTCTTTTCCTATGCATGTGCAATATGTTACATTTATTTACGTTCAGGGTCAACTGCCAGAGCCTGCACCATTCATCAATTCTCTGCAGGACGTTCTGCAAATTCTTACTATCTTCTGGTGTTGCTACTTTTGTATAGACAACTGCATCATCTGCGAATAGCCTTAAAGAGCATCCGGCGCTTTCTTCTAGATCATTTATATATATTGTAAACAACAACACTTCCCTATGGTACTCCGGATATTACCTTTACATCTGTCGATTTAGTTCTGTTAAGAGCGACGTGTTGAGTTCTGTCTACAAGAAAGTCCTGAATCCAATCCGTAAGCTCGCATTTTTTTCATTAAACAGCAATGCGGAGCCGTTCAAATGTCTTATTCGAATCAAGCAACGCAGCGTCAACCTAAGCGCCGTTGTCCACTGCGCTGTGGATCTCATGGAGGAATAGAGCGAGCTGAGTCTTGCAGGATCTCTGTTTGAGGAATACATGTTGATTTTCATAGAGCAGATATTCATTTTCCAAAAACGTCATAATTTTTTAGCATAAAACATGTTCCATAACTCTACAACAGACTGACGTCAACGATATAGGTCTATAATCATGTGGATCTGTCTTACGGCCTTTCTTAAAAACGGGAATGACCTGCGCTTTTTTCCAGTCGTTAGGTACCTTTCGTTGCTCAAGCGATCTACGGTAAATTATTACTAGATTGGGAAGGGAGTTCTTTCGCATAATCTTTATAGAATCGTATAGGTATTTCATCTGGTCCTGAAGCTTTTCCACAAGTAAACGATTGTAGCTGCTTTTCAATTTCGCGATCGGTTATCTCAATATCTGCCATTGCGATGTTCATACGTCGATTGAAAGGAGGGACAGTGTTACGATCTTCCGTGGTGAAACAACTTCGGAAGACCGAATTCAGTATTTCGGCCTTTTCTCTGTTATCATCCGTTTCGGTGCCGTTGTGGTCGATGAGAGAATGAATAGATGATTTTGACCCAGTTACTGATTTTACATGCGACTAAAATCTCTTAGGGTTTTTTCTCAGTTCGATTGACATCATCTTACTTTCAAAATCATTGAACGCTTCTCCCATTGCTCTCTTTACACTCATTTTCGCTTCGTTCAGATTTTGTTTGTCGGCTAAGTTACTTCTCTTGAGACTGAGATGAATTTCTCTTTGTTTACGTAGCGCTTTTCTAACACGGCTATTAAACCATGGTGGATATTTACCATCCCTTAAAACCTTACTCGGAACATACTTATCTAGGGCATATTGAACGATGCCTTTGAATCTTTTCCATTTGTTCTCCTCATCTTCGTCCTCATCACCGAGTATTTCATGCGAACGAGAAGTTGTAACTGTGCAACCGATTAGTTGAAATTGTGGAATTTTTTGACGGCGAAAACGAAGGACAGGTCATCTTTCTACATCTATGAGTAACTGTCCGTATTTAGTGCTTTGGACATCACTGCTATTGGCTTGTCTGCCATCTCTATTCTGTGTACATATCACCGCGCTGATCCAAATGTTGGAAGCTTCTGTGACCACGATCAGGGTACCAAGCATTTGGAGTCGAAGAGTGCTCCTTTTAGACACTTGAACGCCCTGTGACATTCAGAGAACAGTTCCCAGTGTGCACCTTTCTGTGGTAGTTCATGAAGGGCCTCCGCAACTGTGGCTGCTGCCAGGATGAACTTCCAGTTATATACAATTTGCTCTAAGACAAATTGAACTCGCTTTATGTTAGTGGGAGTTGCATGATGTCCTGACAGTCTCATTTGTGGAATGGATTATATCCCCAGAGAGAGAGAATATGTCCCAAGAACTCAGTTTCATTCTCGAAAAACGAACACTTGTGTAAGTTCATGGTGAGACGTTGTGTAGGTGCTCATTGGCTATGTTGCCAGTGAAAATGGTATCATCGACATAGTTGGATGTGCCCAGAACCCTGTTAGTCAGCTGTTCACCATATCACTGAAACAGTGTTGCGGTAAGTTAATGCCAAAAGGTAATAGTTTGTTCTTGTAGAGCGCAGAAGATATATTGATGACCACCAGCTGTTGACTCTCTTCATCAAGGAGCAGATACAGATACGCATCCGCTAAAGCAATATGGGAAAAGAATTGGCTGTGTCCCAGTTTGACCATGGTTTCTTCCATTCGCGGAATGGGAAACGTGTCGACGACGGACTGGACATTATGTTTGACTTGAAGTCCCCTCAGATACGAAAAATCACATTGGACTCTACAGTGTTGGACACCGATTGTACAATGCCAGCTGCTTCCAGTCAGTCTATCTCTCTCCCTTAGCCTTCTTCCACAATGCAAAAGGAACAGGACACCTTACAGAAATTAGGTATTTTGTCAGATCATAAGGTGATATGTGCTTCATAGCCTTTAACCCCCTATGTGTGCCTGGAAAAAAATGCTTGTACCTGCCACAGAGTTGCAGGCAGGCCATTCCACCATCTGTGGTCCAGATGCCACTGGTGGGATCTTGGACCATGAAAGCCACAATATATGTGAATCCAAGATACTGGCTGCTGTATTTGATTGCGTTACCAAAAGCAGGGCTTACATCTGCATGCTCCTACTTTTAACAGGCCCTGACAACGACCTTTGATGTGGATAGTCTGTTCACAGTAACATGTTTAAGTTCCATGAAATTTGAACCATTGTGAGGTCTCAAGTAAAGCAAATGTGTCGTTATTTATGATTATTTTCAATGAACGCGTGTTCAGCGGGAATCGAACTATTGTACCATCGGTGTGAACATCCACCAACGCAACACTATGCAATGGAACACAGGAGACATCATTTTCGAACCCATCACCACAGGAGTGATGACGCGACGCATTTTTATATATTGTATTCTCAAAATCACCAGTAGCGGAATATGAATGCACTGAATCGTCTGTGTCGTTTTTGCAAGTAGAGCACTTTACAGTGTGATGTAATTTCCGCAAACAAACTTCAGCCTTATGATCGAGCTTCCGACAAAATGACCATGTCATATGTTTGTAATAACAAGGCTCTCTACCATTAGCCTCTAACTAATGGGAGCAAGATTTAAACTGAAAAAGTTCCATGAATTTTGAATAACAATGGGACTCCATGTAAAGAGGAAGCAGCTGAAGGTTCCCTTGTTCCGAGGCATAGCCCGACGCCTAGCTGGTTGGTGATGTTCACCTTTCTGCTTCTCTTCATGAAAGTCCACACTTTTTAAGTTTTGTCTGAAAAAGTTCAGTTCGCTTGTAGTCAAGCACCTGTCCTGTTTGCTTGATCTGTTCGGGAGTTTGAATAAGTGATGGGCACTCATCTAATGTAGGAATAGGGGAAGAGGGCCGATACACTGCCACTTTAATTCGTTCAAGATGGTAGAATAAGCTCTTAAGGTAGCCAAATAGCAACTTAGAGGAGTTGTAAATGTCAGATTAATATTACGTATCAGTTTATAAATTGGGTAATATGGGTAAAACATATAAATTACGATGGCCATCTTTCTCTGTGTAGGTGGAGATTCGAATTTTGTCAAAAGATCTCGCCATAACGAAAAAACGCATGATTACTGCTCCAGCTCGCAAATCACACCTGTACCACTCTCGTCCTCGCTTCCTCCAACTCCGGCATATCACTGATATAAAAATGACTGACTAAGTAATTACATTGATCACTAGGGTTCCTTTGCGTGACGAACAATTTTTGCTGCAGTCGGATTATTCTCGCCAGGTAATCCATGGAGCGAAGGTTATGTTCTTTTCGAGGAACACTGTTGAGAAGCGCACATACGGAGTCATTTAGACAGTCTCTTATTTGCGAGTGGTATAGGAAAGTAAGTAACTAGTAGTGCTACAGGGTGCCCTCTGCTGCACACCGTACGATGGCTCGCGAAGTAAGCAAATACACTGAAGAGCCGAAGAAACTGGTATATCGTGTGGGTCCCGCGGAGCAGGTAGAAGTGCCGCAACACGACGTAGCACGGGTTCGACGAAAGTCTGAAGCAGTGCTGGAGGGAAGACACCAAGAATCCTGCAAAGCTGTCCATAAATCTGTAAGAGTACGAAGGGGTGGGGATCTCTTCTGAACAGCATGTTGCAAGATGTGACAGATATGCTCAATAATATTCATGTTTGGGGAGTTTGGCGGCCTTCGGAAGTGTTTACATTCAGAAGAGTGTTCCTGGAGCCGCTCTGTAGTAATTCTGGACGCGAGGCGTGCCGCATTGTCCTACTGGACTTGCCCAAGTCCATCGGAATGCACAATGGACATGAATGGATGCAGGTGATCGGACAGGATGCTTACGTACGCGGCACCTGTCATAGTCGAATCTAGACGTATCAGGGGTCCCATTTCCTCCAACTGCACACGCCCCACACTATTCCAGAGCCTGCATCAGCTAGAATAGTCCCCTGCTGACATGCAGGGTCCATGGATTCATGAGATTGTATCCATACCCGTACATGTCCATCCGCTCGATACAACTTGAAACGAGACTTGTCCGTCCAGGCAACAGGTTTCCAATCATCAATAGTCCAATATCGGTGTTGACGGGCCCTAGAGAGGCGTAAAGCCTTTTGTCATGTAGTCGTCAAGAGTGCACGAGCCGGCTTTCGGCTCCGAAAGACCATATCGATGATGAATAAAATGTCTCCAACCGCGTCAATTGCTTAAAACTACACGAGCTTTCGGCCAAGCACTCTTTCGTCATTGTTAGGAGTGCTTGGCCGAAAGCTCGTGCAGTTTTAAGCAACTGCCGCGGTTGGAAACCAGAGAACATTTTATTCAATGTTATCGCCGCGAGACTCTGCATTCATACATGCCGTTTCGTTGAATGGTTCGCACGCAGACACTTATCGATGGTCCAGTACTTAAATCTGCAGAAGAGTTGCACTTCTGTCACGTTGAACAATTCTTCGTCGTTGGTCCCGTTCTTGCAGGATCTTTCTCCGACCGCAGCGATGTCGGAGATTTGATCTTCATCGTGACCTCGGAGATGTGTTCCATCACTCGTGCGCCGACTACAACACCACGTTCAAACTCACTTAAATCTTGATAACCTGCAATTGTAGCCGCAGTAACCGACCCAAAAACTGCGACTGAAACTTGTTGTCTTATATAGACGTCCTCGGCCGCAGCACCGTATTCCCCCTGTTTACATAAATCTGTGTTTGAAAACGCATTCCCATACCAGTTTCTTTGGCGCTTCAGTATGGATGTAAATGTAAATTTAGTCTACTTATTACGATATCCAGTCATTTATAGGCACACAAACCTCACGGAAGAAAGCTGTCTTTTTATTTATCGAGAAGACAAGTGACAGAACTTCTGCTACTGATTGTATCTCGGTAAAAATCGTCGTATTAGCTCGTACTTTTCTCATTGCAGTCACTTCGGGAGACGTATGTGAGAGGTTGTAATATGTTTGCCCACAAAACTTAGAAGTGGTACAGAGCTCACCTCTCAACTCCTGTTCCGTCAAGGTATCGCTTACCTGCCTTATTCTCAAGAATCTTCCAATAATTGATATATAACATTTGAATCCATCTGATTCTGACGAGTAAGAGATGTCACCCCGCCAAATCCGAGACCCTTGCTAATTCTCTTACTTCCCATCACGTTAGTTAGAAGGCTGTCTTGGCCAGGAATACACTTTTCGCCAGTTCTAGTCTGCTTTTTATGTCCTCCTTGGTCCGTCCGCCATGAGCTATTTCGCAGCCTAAGTAACAGAATTCCTAAACTTCATCTCTTGCAAGGTCTCCAATTTTGATGTTAAATTGATCCCTCTAACCCCTTTCCTGATATTCCTCATAACCTTCGTCTTTCTTCCATTTGCACTCACTCAATGTTCCGTACTCAGACTGTTTGTTCCATTTAACAGATTCCGTAATTTTTCTTCATTTTCATTGAAGATAGTAATGTCATCAGCGAAACTTATGACTGATATACAGTCACCCTGAATTTCAATCCCACTCTTGGACCTTTCTTTCATTTCCGTCATTGGCTCTTGGATGTATAGATTGAATAGTAGGGACATAGACTGTATCCCCGTCTCACATCCTTTTTAATCCGAGCACTTCGTTCTTGGTTTTTCCATTCTTGTTGTTGCCTCTTCGTTCTTTTGCATGTTGTACGTTATACTTCTTTACCTATAGCTTACTCCTATTTTTCTCAGAATTTCAGTCTTTGCGCCATTTTACGTTGTCGAACGCTTTGTTCTGGTTGCCAGTTCCTATGAACGTCTTTTTTCCAATATCTTGCGCTACATCAAAACTCCCTCTCCGCTGCCTTTACCTTTCTGAAAGCCAAACTGATCGTCATGTAGATATTTCCTTGTATTATTGTTACCATCGTTAATTCCCCCTTCAGGAGAGATCTAAAAAGCAATACATTTTTATGGAATTTTTCTATCCTTTTCTTTCTTCTTCCCAAAAATCTTTCATATATTCACTGTGTTGCTTCTTCCTCTCTTCTGTCCACTCCTTTTCTGTTTTCTTCTCTTTCGACGTTTCCAGAAATTCCTATTTTCTCATTTTTATCGGTATTTTTCCCTATCTGTCATTGTTTCTATGGAGATGTTTCGTTTCTTGAGGTCTTCTATGGTTTCCTTTACCCAGTCGTTTTTCGCTGTATTACTCGTCACCACATTAAAAGTCTTCTTGCTCAATCTGTTTTCATTCATCCTATGAAAAAAAATCGCAACACAAAGAAATAATTAACGTAGAGTAATGAAATTTTGGGAATACATTTGTCTGGGTAACGTATGTAAGTGATTAACACTGCAAGGCTACACATTAATGTAAGCACTAGATAAGCCATTGCAAATGTGAATTGTTGGTATATTAATAACCAGCGTAAACGCCAGAGCGTTGAATCCAAGCATGCAAACGTACACGCATTGTGTTGTACAGGTGCCGGATGTCAGTTTGTGGGATGGAGTTCCATGGCCGTTAATACTGTTTGTGGATGACTGTGGACTTATCGTCCGATGATGTCCTATATGTGCCCTACTGGAGACAGATCTAGTGATCGAACAGGTCAGGACAACATGTCGACACTCTGTAGAGCATGCTGGGCTACAAGAGCGGAGTTTGAGTGAACGTTGTCTTGCCGGAAAACACCCTCGGGAATGTTGTTTATGAATGGCAGCAAAATAAGACGAATCACGTACACATTCACAGTCAGGGTGCATGGAATAACAGCGAGAGTGTTCCTGCTGTCATACAAAGTCGCACGCGAGAGCGTAACTAAAAGTATAGGTCCAGTGTGTTCAGCATGCAGACAGATTTGTTGCAGGCCCTTAACTGGTTTCCTTATAGCCTACACACGGCCATGACTGGGACCAAGGTAGAACCAGCTTTCATAAAAAAACAGAACGACTTCCACCCTAATCTCCAATGAGCTCTCGCTTGACGCAACTGAAGTCGCAAATGTCGGTTGTTTGGGGTCGGAGGAATGCACGCTGCAGGCCATCTGGTTCGGAGCTGTCCTTGAAGTAACAGATTTGTAACAGTTCGTTGTGTCACTGAGTGCCGACTGCTGCTCGAATTGCTGCTGCAGATGCAGTACGATGTGCCGGGGCCATACATCGAACACAATAGTTTTTCCCTATTTTATACATTTTCTTACAAAGTCTACTTCAAAATAATGTAAAATAATATACAACAATTTTTATTTTTATAAACTATTCGTAAAAACTATTTATGCAGAAAACTACGTCCTCAATTTGACCAATTGCCAGATCTAGAACAGTCTAGAACATCGTGCTGTAGCACATCGTTTGTCATACATGCCAAAACGTAGTTAGTCTTTCGGGTGTGGACAGAATCTGCGCGAAGTACGACTTTTTTAGATTGGAAACAGTAGTTTGTATTGAAAACGCACGCGGAATATTACACTTTAAATTGTTGATTGATGACAGTGATCAGTACGAAATCTATGTATGATCGAAAGAAGACCCTCATAAGCAATGGGCAGAAAAATGATCCATAAATTTCATTGTTTCACCATGCCGGTATGCGAAATCAATAAACCTTGTTTCGACTTAGATATTTCAGAACTCCATTTGGAACCTACTCGCTTTGGTGTATGCTTAGTCTCATTTCTTTTAATGAACGCGTGCTATGATAATTCGATTCAGCAATCGGTGGCAGACAATGATATTTACACAGTAAAATTTATGAAACCATACGTTCCTGATGCAAAGCAACCACTTTCAAGATCCTTTCATCAGGACTACACGTAGGCTAAGTGACATGAATGAGTAAAGGCTGCACGAAATCTACTTCTATAATCCAACTGGCAACATGCTGACAATTACAAGGGAAGGCGTCACACAGAGTTTGCAGAGTGTTTACAGTGTGAACCTGGATCTAACATTGTTAAAGAGAAGGAAACGTATGTTACCAGACTAATGAGCAACGAAGTATTGGTGGTAATGGTACGCCCTTCTCCTGTCTGCTTGAGACGCACTCCTTGCTGTGTCATCCGTTGCCAGGCAACGTCTTATACTTGTTTATTTATTCACAGATAACAAAGCCGTGCGTCCCTTGCGAGGCTGATGACATGTCCTTTTTTTTGCCTGTTTGCGTGTTGACACTGCGCGACTTACATGTAATAATTACAGATGGCTGCGACCACTCATTTATTACTTAAACAATTATCAAAATAAAAATAGATTTTTAATATACCATGATTTTAAAGTGGAGTAAAATGTAAAGAATAATTTCTAATCTCATACAGACAGTCCTGAAAATTAGTGGTTGTGAATTTTTAACATCTATGAATATCCTCGTAATATTTAAAACGATAAAGATAATGCGTGTGCAATAGTAAGGAGGTGTGCGTTAATTAGTAAGCGGTGTAGTCAATACTGAGAAGCTGAACTATTCCCACATCAACTACGTGTTGCAAGCGCCCCAAGTCTTTCGTTTTAAATCTTACAAATATTTTCATAGCTTTTATAAATTCTCAGTCAGAAATTTTCAGAACTATGTGAATGAAATTAGGTATCTGTATGGGGTTAGCAGAATTATTTTATACGTTTTAGCCCGGTTTAAAAATGCGGTGTATCAAAAATTTATTTTTATTTAAATAATTATCTTCTGCTCTTTAGTTTTGTGCATTTTTCGATCGATTTCAAACATTTTGATGGATTGCAACAGAGGAGACATGTAAGTTTCAGGTTTATTTTAGTTTCTCTTTACGTGACTGAACTAACACCTATATATTCCTTCCTTCTACGTATACTACGCCGCGAAAAGGCCGCGAAGGTGACTGAGAGATTCGAGCTCAAACAGTTTGCGACTGCAACAGGAAAAATGGTAAATGGCATTGATACACAATGAAGCCTCCGCCACACACCAGACAAGAAAGCGAGATAATATTGCACTGTCATCCAGTTCTGAGATATATTTGCAATTTCAAGCCTGTAGCTCATCGACAAGTTAGTTTAAATTCAATTGCAGAATTTGCACCGAACAATGAGACAAACAAGAAAGCGACGTCCATCTCCTCCCCCCCCCCCCCCCCCTGTCTGCCCAGCTGTTCCCGTCGCATCACATTCCGCCTGGATCGCATTCCTATACTGCCCGCACAACACACTGGTGCTGCAGGGCAGCCGAATGTCAGGCGTTATGAACCTTTTTCATCCTCGCCCCTACCCCTATCGAATAGACCGACAAAAAAGCCAGTTAATACTGCATTATCATCCGGTTCGGAGCTGCATTTAAAAGTTCAAGTCTATAGCTTATCGGAAAGTTTGTTTAAAATCAGTTGCAAAATTTTTACTAACAGACAGAGACAAAAACAAGCGAGCTAACAAAGAATACAACAGCCAGCGTGTCAAGAACAACGTCGTCGTTTTAACCCATCTTATGTGAGTTTAATACACACTGTTGTCATAATTATATTTACTTCGACTGCTGTGAGAACGATGTAGCTGCCCTGTGCTACCATGTTTGCTAAGTGTTATGTTGATCTATTGTGTGCAAGCCTCCTCTGCCTGACTATTGGAACCTACATCCAATTGATGCTCTTTATGGTAGCACTAAACAACAGAAAAAACCTTTCTTTAGGTACAGAGATAAAACATGGTGGACCTAACTAATTTGGACTAGCTGAATCGGAAAGTGCACTTACATTTTCGCCATCACCCTCCAATTTTTTGTTGCAGAGATTTTCAGATGACCATATCTAAAAACAGATACTAAGGTGGTATACACTAAATTTAGACAATATGTAACATACTTCATGCCACAAAACTATCTTACTCTAGTGTCCTGGACCTAATGTACATTTTTACAAGAAAAATTGCAACATTCATTTGGTCGATGATGATGTCGATGGTGGAGGGTTGAGTCTTTTTGATGACAACTTATTTCTGAGGGATGTATATCCTTCACACTCCAAAAACCATTCGCAAAATGTCCTGATCCAACCTTTCTCCATGTTCGCCACTAACCGCTCCCAAATTGGTAGGGAAGAAAACTAAATGAGAATGAAGGAAGTGCATTTTAGTGACATTCTGCATCCAGGTTTTTTATAGTTCTCTAAAAGAGTTCCCACTAATATGTCATTGTTTTCTGCTCTTGTCCCTAGGAAAACTTCAACTAAATCCTTAAAAGAACGCCAGGCTGCAAGTTTTAACTGACTCAATTTTTCTTCAAAGTTCTTATCATACATTCCCTTGACAGAATTCTTCGTAAGGCCGAGAGTAATATGCAGTGGGGGAAGGTAAACAATTTGAGATTCCACCAAAGGTACACATTTCACAGTTTCTCTTCCTGGAGCCAATTTCTCTCGTGGTGACCTCTGTTTAACTGTATTATGTTTGTCTGTTGCACGGCTGTCCTAAGACCAAAGGAAACAGCAATACCATTTTGAAGACTTTAGTAAACCAATCACCTTTAAGATCACCACATATTTTCCAATTTTCTTCCTTATACTTCAGCTTCAAGTATCTCCCACAAATTTACGTAGTTCTCTTTCATAGTCACATCACAGAGTACCCTATAGGTACAGATGGAAACGTATTACCATTATGCAATAGTACAGCCTTCAGTCTTGCCTTGGAAGCGTCGATAACAAGCGCCATTCAGCAGCATCTTATGGTATGTTTAACTGCTTCATTAATCCTACGTCACTACAAGCACAAATATTGCCCGCCACACGGTAATATGTCTTCAGATCTTTATTATGTTGCCTAAAGTGAGTAATTCTTGTTTCGTCATGAAGTAAGTTCCATTCCTTAAGATGTGAAGATAAAATTTCTGCATGCTCTTGGATAAGTATAAATACCAACTAGGTCATTCAAGTCTGCTTATGTAATTAAATGTGGTCGTTGTTCTGGAAAGTGCTCTTCTTCACTTGATTGACATTGTGCTTCCTCAGTGTTTGTATATTCATGATCAGAATTAGGAACTTCTTCCCACACTGGTGGAGGAGTTGGAACTGTCAGTTTTTCACCGTGGGGAGCAGGTCTAACTGCTGAGAGCAGGGTAGGGTACTTAATATTCTTTTAATCTTTGATGAAAATCCAGTTACATTAGTCAAACAGAGGTAGCAATCATCAACATGATTTTGAGGCACTCGCCAGATCATTCATATGCCAAATGGTAAGTGCTCTTTTTTTTCGTTTCAGCCACTGGGTTAGTATAGAATTGCACCTAGTGCAAGTTATGTGAGATGCTCAATCTTTATCCTGATCTCCCAGTTGGCATTTGAAGTATAAATGATACGACGTCTTCAGTAAGTTATAAATTGGTCGTCTTTGTTTCCTTGTTGTGAATTCACCACATATATAACAAAATGAATCGAGATGGTTTGTACATCCACGTTTTGATTTCTTCCTGTTGTATTTTCAATGCTTACAAAACACTTTTCTGTCGAATGAACATAGATCAGTTGCTGAAAAAGAAAAGAAAAATTTAAAGACCTGAGAAATATAGAAGGAAGAGTAAGCAAATGTATATGACTGGAGCATTTAAATGCACAACGTAAAATGCACTAATGTTACCTATTACATTTAGAAAGTAGTTCACGTTAAAGTTAACAACAAAAAAGGTCACTGCACTAACTTTTATCACACTCCTTTCAAACACAAAGCACTTAAAAATTGTACAGTAAATTCAGCTATGTTATATAACTTGCAGGTTATAACTTTTAATCCTGACGCGCTGGACACTTTCTGATTTCACATTTTATTTCACATTACAATATAGAATTAAGTTTTATGTGTACTTTGCCTGCACCAAAACCACTGTTGACGTGTAGTCAAGCTTGTGCCTCCTTCTACAATTAGCAAGATCACTATTCTTTGATAGCTCAGGTTGCGCCCTATATACTGATTGGTTCTTTTGGTCAAGATATGGAATTTACTTATTTTTTTACCCAATTCTAATCAGTGCCCCCTCATTAGTGAACCGTTCCATCCGTCCAATTTTCAATGTTCTTCTGTAGCACCACACTTCACTTCCTGTCGCCCACGTTTCACTTCCGTACTACCCTACACTCCACACGAATACTTTCAGAAAATATTCTTACCACTTACACGCCGGCGCTGTGATTGTTGGGTCGTGCTCTGTGGACGAGCCCAAGTCCCGCCCGGCCGTGCCCGCTGTACGGCGCTACTCTAATCCTGCTTTCACACTCGTAGTGTTGTCGCAATTATTAGACTTTATACTATATAGTTCTTCAGGAAAATATACAAATCACACATGTTTCTGATAGCTTGTACAAATAGTCATTGCCGTGAGGCTGTTCGTCATTGTCGAAATGCAAAAACCGCAAGATTGTAGAAATCGGTCTCTAGGTAACAGTTTAGAAAGTAATGCAGTATGGAAAATGACGCATAGGTCAAACTTTCACACAAGTCGTGCGTAGTGAGGCGGAGAAATACGACGCGAGGCGGATCTGCTACACCAGGGGCCGAAACTGGCCCGCGTGAGCTGGCCGGACATCCCCGGTGTCCGGCCAGCCATATATTTGAGGTGACACCTATACTGCCAACAATTGCGTTTCGAGGCCTATCGCGACCAATACACCGCGACATTGTCGGAGCTCTATCTTTAGAAAGCGAAAGGTCATGGTTAAACTTGTGGCTATCCACAATAAACAGGCAGACCATTCGCCGTGCGACAGTGAAAAAAAAAAAAGAACGGTTAACAGACTAGTTTGGCGAAAACATTTTAAGTAAAAAAATTCTTTGCATTTTATTTTACTCACGAGTCTGGTGCAAGTCTTTCAAATTGACGCCACTTCGGCGACTAACCTTAGAAATCAATCATTATGGAACATGCTCCTTAAGCGAGGTTTCACTTTCTTTGGATTACGTTGTAAAATACACATAGCAAGTAAATCGTATAAAATATTTTTATTTAAAGGCAATTTAAAGAAAATACCTGGTGTACATAGTGATACTGGATTTTTAGTTGTAACTGATGTATAAAAATAACTGTAATTAATTTATATCTTGAAATCTCACGGTGTTAGAATATTCACGTAAAGAAATTTAACACCTTAGTGATAACTAGTGACTTTCATGTAGCTGTAACTTTCCTTTCATAATTACCTCCACTTGTGGATCAAGTTTACTGGTAGAGATAATCACCAGCGACTTCAAATGCTCATCACTTAATTTTGATCTGTTAATACTTTTTGCATGTTTCATTTTGGAGAAAGTTGTTTCACACAAATAAGTAGTGCCAAAAGCGGTGGATCTTGGCCCTTATGACTTCGTGGAGGAGTCAAAGTGGCCCATGGACTGAAAAGTTTGGAGACCCCTGTGCTACAGCAGTCCACCGGCTGGGCGGCACATTCACTCTCGACTCCTGCAGTAGTTCACCGTAGCGGAAGGGTTAATAGTTAAAGTTATACTGAGTCTAACTATACCGGATGAAAGTTGCACTCCTGTTCAAGATACAGAGCGAACCCGAAAACTTCGTTTCGATCTTTTGAACCGTTCACGGTACTTGGCCCGAGTTTTAGGTGACTCGCCGTGTACAGCTACGGTTTCACCGATGAAGTTCCCTCTGTCCGCCTACGAGCGCTGTGCGTGTTATTAAATCAAGTTTAGCTCGCGCGACAGCAGATATCGACGCGCGCGCTCGCCTATCGCGGCCCTGGCTGGGCGGCGTCGGTGTCGGCGCCTGCGGCACAAAGCTAATCCGGCCAGAATCCTGCGGGATTACCTCGCCCGGCCGCCGCCCTTATCTCGCCGGGGGCTCGCCTCGCCCGCGCCATCGCCGGCACAAAGTCCTTCCCAGTCTGCTCGCCCGGAAACCAGGCGACCCATTATATAGTGTAAACAAGCAGCTCACGCTCCCGCCCGACTGTGTGCGACTCGAGAGCCGCCAAATTAAATAAAAAAAATTCTTCGGTGCAAATCGTTTTATTCACACTCAAAATATTCGACTTCAAAATGTATGCAATTGCCGCTGTCTAATTGTTGTTGTTCTGGTCTTCAGTCCGGAAACTGGTTTGATGCAGCTCTCCATGCAAGCTTCTTCATCTCCTAGTACCTTCAGCAGCCTACATCCTTCTGAATCTGCTTAGTGTATTCATCTCTTGGTCTCCTTCCACGCTGCCCTCCAATACTAAATTGGTGATCCCTTGATACTTCAGAATACGTCCTACCAACCGATCCCTTCTTCTAGTCAAGTTGTGCCACAAACTTCTTATCCCCAATTCTATTCAATACCTCCTCATTAGTTATGTGATCTACCCATCTAATCTTCAGCATTCTTCTGTAGCACCACATTTCGAAAGCTTCCATTCTCTTCTCGTCTAAACTATTTATCGTCCACGTTTCACTTCCATACATGGCTACACTCCATACAAACACTTTCAGAAACGACTTCCTGACACAACACTTTCAGAAACGACTTCCTGACACTTAAATCAATACACGATGTTAACAAATTTCTCTTCTTCAAAAACGCTTTCTTCGCCATTGCCATCTACATATTATATCCTCTTTAGTTCCACCATCATAAGTTATTTTGCTCCGCAAATAGCAAAACTCCTTTACTTCTTACACATTTCCTAATCTAATTCCCTCAGTGTCCCCCGATTTAATTCGACTACATATGAAGCATCTCTACAAAAACCGAGACTTCGACACTAAATCACATTTGTGCGAATTAGAAAAGCAGATGGACTTCGAAGAAGTAACGGAATGGCACAGATGCAATACTGTGACTAGAGATCACACTGGATCCAACGATATAACGTCACTCGTAGCGTCTTTGTTTTCATCACGACGTATAATTAGGGAGAGGAAAAATTGTTTTATTTTACGGCTGATGTCGGTATTATTTTCTGCCAAAACAGCTGCGAGGAGTCTAAACATGAACAAGGACAACATCAGACGTTTGAGAGCGTCCACATATTTTGCTGCAGAGAAGTTGCTTTGCCACTAAATTATGAACGGATTTGCGTCCCTATAGAATATCTTACACGTTTGAGGCTTCCAGTTCTTGGTACTCGTAACACACTCTTTGCCATGTCAACATTAAGGAAATTCATTATCATCTCAAGGTTGAAACAAAAATCTAAAGCTGCAAACACAGACTACATGGTATTTTCTGGGTTTAGAAACGGGGCTATTTTTTGAGTCTCCCTTTTGGCAGGAAAGTAACATTTGACCAGGCAGCTGCTCTAAACTGTGGTTAGTAAGACCAACGCCTTCCTCGGTAGATCTTTGTAATGCTCCTTAGTAACTTCGTCTGAACCGGTAGCAGAGTTGGAGCCCAGATTTTTTATTATTTTTTTCACTTCTTTCGGTGTTGTTAGTTCCGGTTGGTCGCGGTTTCTTGAGTTCCATAAGGCGTCGTTGTTCATCTCCAGTCATGTTCTTCTGACTGGCCCTCTTGACGTAAGGTATGCTGTAAGGAGCCTGCCCCGTGTGATACCTTGCGATGTAAATAAAGGCGCCGTGGGCTGCATTTTATTCGTAGGCGCCGATGTAATCGACCTCTGGTGGTATCTGGTACATCTGTGTCGTTCCTTTGCTTTTTCAACATTCAGCTGCTCCCCTGATGGAGGCGAAAACTGAGGTGGTTATTGTCGAAAGCTCGGATTCTCACAGTGTTAACGCTACAAATGCACCTGCAACAGTTGATACTGCAACTTTGGAAACATTTTTTCCAATCTTGAGGTGATGGAAATCGTTGTCTTCGCACTTTTTGTCAACAGATGGGAACAAAAAAAGGCGTTGCACAATCTAACACGGTCAGTGTGACGTTAATTCGATGTTTTCCTCCGTCAAATAAACCACTGTTTGACATGTGGCACAGCTGCCGTTTTCGCGATGAAGAATGACACGGTCTTTTTGGTTGTTCTTTCCGGATATCATTCATGAACCGGGAAAAGAACGTTGCGCTATACCATTTTACACCAGCTGTTGAGAGATCCAGTAAAGCAGTTTCTAGTGCCACCAAAGAAACAAGTCATCATTTTCTAGGCAGTGCTTCGCTAACGACACGCATTTGTTGGTTTCGGTTCGTCTTGGAACACCCAGACAGTGGATTGTCATCCCACGCCAATAGACAGGAATCTCATTTGAAGTTCCGTATTTCAGTTGGTAGTAGCGGAACTCTCATTGTATCACTTTGCTGTCCGTCACTCTGTCTGACCGACCGTTAAGACCTCTTTTTCTTACTAACGGCTGGATGTATCGAGTTGCAATTTATGCCACATACTGAGGTCTACGGTTCCTTGGACCTGTGAAAAGTTTAAGCTTCTAAGTCAATACAATCAAGTAAAATACATGTAAGTAAAATATTTTGATACAAATCCACTCGTGAAAACCTATAGGGTACTTCCCGTTGATCTGCAATCATGAAATTTGGTAAGGAGCTAGGTTTCACAGTACAAGTAAAGGAAAAAATAGGAAATGTTAGTATGAAATTATATCGCGTAAGTAAATATTCTTTCACCATTTGTTGTCCGTCTGTTAACGACCTCACTCTCAGAAATAGGTTTAAGTATCAGGTTGAAATTCATGTTATATGCTAAGAGCTATAATCCATTGCCGGCGAACAAAATTTGAACTTCTAAGTAAATGCAGTCAAAACAGAGGACTGTACATGTAACACATTTCGATACTCGCAGTCTCAGTCATCAGAACCTGTAGATGCACCGTCTATGTAGTTGTAGGGCGTTGCGTTCCATAGCCGGCGCGGTAGCTCAGAGTGTCGGGTCAGGTTCAAACGGCTCTGAGCACTATGCGACTTAACATCTGAGGTCATGTCTACTAGAACTTAGAGCTACTTGAACCTAACTAACCTAAGTACATCACATACATCCATGCTCGAGACTGGATTGGAACCTGCGACCGTAGCGGTCGCTCGGTTCCAGACTGAAGCGCCTAGAACCGCTCGGCCACAAGCCCGGTTGTCGGGTCAGGGTAGCGGCCACCGTGTGTTATAAAAAAAAAAAAAAAAAATTGGGCGAAAAGCTCGTAGATGGAATTTGAAGGGTATCGTGTGGTACTGAATAGCAGGTTACAATAAATAAATAAATAAATAAATAAATAAAAAACAGTTAAAGCGCCAGCCTGGAAACCAAGCGTTTGAGGAATCGAAACTCGATGGGACCACGGATTTTTCAGTGTACGTTATAACCCGGTATTCAACTCCCAGCCATGTGCGGCATCACCAGAAATAACATGTGGTTCGTATTTCACCTTAAACGGTAGATCCTCTCTCCCCGTTTGTATAACGAGTACGTCACGCCCATGCATATCGCCGAAGTGACGTGCAATAGGTCTGCTCCTACAGCCCACTGGGCCACACGAAATTACTATTACCGTCTATAGACATAATTAAGCTGGCAGGAACCGGCCTAGTCTCACTGGTCCGGTTGTTTGATCTTTGGTTAAAATGTGCGGTACCTGCGGGAACACTTGTGCATGCCAGAATAGAATGTACCGGCGTCTTCGATACACATAACGGCGCTTCTGTCACGCAGTTAAGCCAGATAACGGTTGCTTTTCATCGTGTCGCGCACAGTGAATTTTATCCGTAATGGATGCAGCTGAAATACGTCACTGTTCCTTCATATGTAGAATAATAACCGAAAATGGTTCAAATGGCTCTGAACACTATGGGACTCAACATTTGAGGTCATCAGTCCCCTAGAACTTAGAACTACTTAAACCTAACTAGCCTAAGGACATCACACACATCCATGCCCGAGGCAGGATTCGAACCTGCGACCTTAGCGGTCGCGCGGTTCCAGACTGAAGTGCCTAGAACCGCTCGGCCACCCCTAATCGCTACTAGTCACAACAAAAGGTGGTTTGATTGAACACACGCCCGGTATGGGGCTTGTTTACACCTTCAGGTAGTTCACGTTGATTTACACGTTTCTGCACCCAAACGTGGAAAATATCCACATGAATGTAAGCCATCGGAAGATGAGCACAAATCCGAAAGCGGTCGTGTAGTCAATAAAATCACCTTCTCCACAATGAGACGAGGTACTGGCAGAATTGAAGCTGTGTGGACGGGTCGTGTGTCGTGCTTGGATAGCTCAGCGTGTTCGGTCAGAGGGCTAGCTGCCCTCTGTAATAAAAAAAGAAAAAACTGAGTTAATGGATCAACAACGAACTGAAATGGCTGTCTTTCGACGCCCGCCCCGAGCAGATACTGCGAACGAAAACGAACAAAATGAGATTAAAAAAAAAAAAAAAAAAATGTTGGTAGAGCACTTGCCCGGGAAAGGCAAAGGTCCCGAGTTCAAGTCTCGGTCCGGCACACAGTTTTAATCTCTCAGGAAGTATCAGATCACCTTCTGTTGTGAACGGTAGCGGTTATTACTCTGTACCTTAGTGTTGCACTCACGCGATCTTTGTTAATGATCTTTTCTGGTTATTAAAAGCTACACACTGCAGTTCGAGCCATTGTTGTGGAGTTACGCTTATACTGACATCATAAAAAACCATTCAGCTATAAAAGTTTCTGGTAACACTTTATTTTTCTACTACACTGTTCATTTAAACGCTCGCCGTAAACAAACCGCTGCGCCAGTTTCTGAGGTGCCAAATACTCACAGTAGAAACAATGACAAAATTTAAAACAAGTGTAGTACGTCTGCAGAGCGACACCTCGTGGGCGACGCCGCCGTACTTACCTCGCTGCCCGCGACGCCTTCGCCTGGGAATGTTCCGCCCCCTGCTCCCGCAGCACTGCTCTCAGCAAAGGGACGACGCCGAAAATTCTGCAAACTATTCACATTGCTCGCTGTCCACTATTAAGAACCGACGCAATAAAGCAGTTTGTACGACTGTTTCCGACTGTATGCGCTAGCCAAAAAAATTATTATTGCGTTACTTTTCTCGCATAAATCTTTTTCTTATTTTACAGACATCTGGAAGTACAAGACGATTTTGAGACAAACACTGCGACTGAAAATTAGACCTCACACACAGCTGTCAGTATTCGACATACGTGAAAGTAATCTCAGGTGTGTCCCACGTCAGTGTACTGGAACCTCTTGCTGTTCTAGCAAGTCAAACGTTGCACTAGTTTGAAATCTTATCCAAGAGCCGATGGAATATTTGCGCAGCTTTTTTTCAGGCGACTCTTCATTATAATTAACTGCATCATCCGATGTTATTCAGACTGTATATTGAGCAAACAGTAAAGGAAACAAAAGAAAAATTTGGAGTAGGAATTAAAATCCATGGAGAAGAAATAAAAACTTTGAGGTTCGCTGATGACATTGTAATTCTGTCAGAGACAGCAAAGGACGTGGAAGAGCAGCTGAACGGAACTGACAGTGTCTTGAAAGGAGGATATAAGATGAACATTAACAAAACCAAAATGAGGATAATGGAATGTAGTCGAATTAAATCGGGTGATGCTGCGGGAATTATATTAGGAAATGAGACGCTTAAAGTAGTAAATGAGTTTTGCTATGTGGGGAGCAAAATAACTTATGATGGTCGAAGTAGAGAGAATATAAAATGTAGACTGGCAATGGCAAGGAAAGCGTTTCTGAAGAAGAGAAATTTGTTAACATCGAGAATAGATTTAAGTGTCAGGAAGTCGTTTCTGAAATTATGTATAGGGAGTGTAGCCATGTATGGAAGTGAAATATGAACGATAAACAATTTGGACAAGAAGAGAATAGAAGCTTTCTAAATGTGGCGCTACAGAAGAATGCTGAAGATTACATGGGTAGGTCCAATAACAAATGACGAGGTGTTGAATAGGATTGGGGAGGAGTTTGTGGCACAACTTGACTAGAAGAAGGGATCGGTTGGTAGGACATGTTCTGAGGCATCAAGGGATCTCAAATTTAGTATTGCAGGGCAGCGTGGAGGGAAAAGTCGTAGAGGGAGACCAAGAGATGAATACACTAAACAAATTCAGAAAGATGTAGGTTGCAGTAGGTACTGGGAGATGAAGAAGCTTGTACATGATAGAGTAGCATGGAGAGCTGCTTCAGACGAGTCTCTGGACTGAAGATCACAACAACAACAAAATGTGAACAGTGTGAGACTGCTATTAATATTGTCTGCTAAGTAATTAAAATACAACATGAAACAGGAAGGGACCGATTACACTTCCCGGGAGTACACCCGAACTTATTTCTAGATCTGTTGATGCCTTTCTATTTTGTGTCCTCTCTATCAACATATCCTCAGTCCAGTACCGTATTTCACTTGATGTCTCCTATAGTAATACTTCACTAAGAATAGCCAGTTAATTCTGTTCTTGATCGATAAAGCCAAGGCGCGAATTACGTTTGTGAGATTTTTCGATTCCATTGCGGTAGAAAATGAATTGTGTACAGTTCGGGATCCACAGCAAAAGGAGAAAGGGTGACCGTCAACCCCTTCCTTCGAAGGAAACGTAATATCACATACAATTCTTTTTTATTCTTCTTTTAAAATATTCTGCAAAAGTAGAATAATTATTACTACTTCAGTCATGGAGTTTGCAAAGCTACTATGTGCAACGTTTGCGAGGCAGATAATTATGAAGAGAAAATTACATTTTCTTTTAAAAATTCTTATACTTTTGTGAAGTCTCCTTTTATGTCCCAGCAACTCACGGCAGTACTTAATTTATTCCGGTTTCGGCTGATGTCCTCTAAAAGTGTCTTTAACATACTCGATTCAAATGTGCCCCACCTTTTGTAAGTTGAATTCCAGTTTCTAAAGTTCATCTTTCCATCAGAAGAGTATCTGCTACATAGAGGGTAAATGAAAATTATATTATTTTAAAAATGTTGTTTTCTAAACACACGCATCTTTAAAGGTGACAGTATGTGATGCTGTTGGGTCAAAAACCAATCCTTACATTAAAAGTCCATTGAGCGAGCGTTTCATATAAACTGTTGCCTCGTCCTTTCCACCGGAAGTTAGGCGAACGTAATACGTACAAAATTACCAGTACCAAATGAACATTAGATTTTCCTTATATTTTATTTTCAGGTGGATATGTGATTGAAATTTATATTATAAGGACATTTAAATGCAATTTACTGAAGCACTGAATTTCATATTGGCTGCCTCAGCTCGCTCAGCAGCTCTCTTGCTCGAATAATCGAGGATGGACTCAGTGCATGAACCTTGGCACTCCTTTTAAATGTTGACTAACTAAAATCAGCCACTTTCTTCGATAATAATGGCGTTCAAAGCGTCAAATGGGACACGTCCTTAAGTACTTGTAGCAGAAAGCACTTTCCTTTCGCTTAAAAACCTTCGACGATCTCGTATCATATTTCTGTAGTTGCCGCCTTTGTCAATAAACAGCTCCAGATTTTTATGCGATGTTCCTCAGCTTCTGTGTCAGAATTCGTGCTTTTACCGATAAATTGTTACTTCTCGAACATCTTACAGGTTATTTTAACACACAGTAAACTTTTACACTATAAAATAGTAAAATGAAATCACCAACGTTTGTTTCCCCCCTCATGAACCATGGACCTTGCCTTTGGTGGGGAGGCTTGTGTGCCTCAACGATACAAATAGCCGTACTGTAGGTGAAACCACAACGGAGGGGTATCTGTTGAGAGGCCAGACAAACGTGTGGTTCCTGAAGAGGGGCAGCAGCCTTTTCAGTAGTTTCAGGGGCAACAGTCTGGATGATTGACTGATCTGGCCTTGTAACATCAACCGAAATGGTGTTGCTGTGCTGGTACTGCGAACGGCTGAAAGCAAGGGGAAACTACAGCCGTAATTTTTCCCGAGGGAATGCAGTTTTACTGTATGGTTAAATGATGATGGCGTCCTCTTGGGTAAAGTATTCCGGAATTAAAATAGTCCCCCATTCGGATCTCCGGAGGGGGACTACTCAGAAGGACGTTGTTATCATGAGAAAGTAAACTGGCATTCTACGGATCGGAGCGTGAAATGTCAGATCCCTTAATCGGGCAGGTAGGTTAGAAAATTTAAAAAAGGTAATGGATAGATTAAAGTTAGGTATTGGGAATTAGTGAATTACGGTGGCATGAGGAACAAGACTTCTAGTCAGGTGAATACACGGTTATGAATACAAAATCAAATCGGGGTAATGAAGGAGTAGGTTTAATAATGAATAGTGAACGCGTTATTGTGGCCAAGATAGATACGAAGCCCATCCTTACTACAGTGGTACAAGTTTATATGCCAACTAGCTCTGCAGATGATGAAGAAATTGATGAAATGTATGGTGAGATAAAAGAAATTATTCATGTAGTGAAGGGAAACGAAAATTTAATAGCTATGGGGGACTGGAATTCGATTGTAGGAAAAGAACAGAGGGGAAAAGTAGTAGATGAATATGGACTGGGGGGTAAGGAATGAAAGAGGAAGCCGTCTGGTAGAATTTTGCACAGATCTTAACTTAATCATAGGTAACACTTGGTTTAAGAATCAGAAAAGAAGGTTGCGTACGTGGAAGAGACCTGGACGCACTGAAGGGTTTCAGACAGATTACATAATGGCAAGACAGAGATTTAGGAACCAGGTTTTAAACTGTAGGACATTTCCAGGAACAGATGTGGACTCTGACAACAATTTCTTTGTTACGAACTGTAGATTAAAACTGAATAAACTGCAAAAATGTAGCAATTTAAGGAGATGAGACCTGAATTAACTGATAGAACCAGAGTTTTACAGAGAGCAATAGGGAACGGTTGACAAAAACAGAAGAAAGAAATACAGTAGAAGAAGAATGGGTAGCTTTGAGAAATGAAGTAGTGAATGCAGCAGAGGATCGAATAGGTAAAAAGACGAGGGTTAGTAGAAATCCTTGGGTAAAAGAAGAGATACTGAATTTAATTGATGAAAGGAGAAAAAATGAAAATGCAATAAATGAAGCAGGCGAAAAGGAATACAACGTCAAAAATGAGATTGACAGGAATTGCAAAATGGCTAAGCAGGGATGCCTAGAAGACAAAAGCAAGGACGTAGAAGCAATATCACTATGGGTACGCTAGATTCTGCCAACAGGAAAATTAAAGAGATCTTGAGAGAAAAGAGAACCACCTGTATGAATATCAAGAGCTCGGATGAAAAACCGGTTCTAAGCAAAGAAGGGAAAGCAGAAAGGTAGAGGAGTATATAGAGCGTCTACACAAGGGCGATGTACTTGACGACAATAATATGGAAATGGAAGAGGGCGTAGACGAAAATGAAATGCGAGATATGATACTGAGTGAAGAATTTGACAGAGCACTGAAAAACCGAAGTCGAAACAAGGCCCCGGGAGTGGACAACATTCCATTAGAACTACTGACATCCTTGGTAGAGCCAGTCCTGACAAAACTCTACCATCTGGTGAGCAAGGTGTATGAGACAGGCGGAATACTCTCAGACTTCCAATCCCAAAAAGAGCAGGTGTTGACATGTGTGAAAATTATCGAACACTGTGCTCGTTACAACAGAAACTTACCCGATGCCTCTCTTGGCAGGAGCAGGAACGGTCGGCTCTGCCCTCGCCACTAACACCCCACATCCCACCGCCCGGCCAGTTTCACCTGTGGAATGAGAACAGCAGATAGGAGGAAACAACCCACCTACATCAGGTAACGAACGAATTAATCTATCAAGTTCACGATTTCCTTTTGTTCCTGAATCTTACGAATTTGAAGGTTCAGGGGCGGCCTTCCTCCATTACCCTGCTGAGCCCAAATTTAAAACAGTTTTTTTTTTTTTTTTTACCCGCAGTGGACCCAGCTTTGAGGTGCCCACAAAAAATTACCGAGGAATTTTTTTAAAAAATGCCTGTACTGTAGAGGGCGACCTGTAAGCAGGTTCAAGACGATTCAGGTTGCAGTAGTCATTCAGAGTTGGAGAGGATTGCACAGAACAGACCCGCGTGGAGAGCTGGGCTGAAGATGACAACAGCAATAGCAACGGCGTCTCGTTGACGAAGAGGTCCAGACAGACGAGCCGGCGAAGTTGTGATGAGGTTACAGTCGAATTCCGAGCATATGCCGTACCGATTCTTCGTGCACAGACGAAATCGTTAACTAAGTATACGTCCTCAATGATAATATCTTAACTGTTTTCCGGTACCTTACTACAGCGTGTAACATTGCAATTCTGCTATCACCTAATCCATGCAAATAATATAGTAGTAATAAATCATCAGTAAAGAATAGCCAGTAGAACAGTCTAAGAATTTGCGCTGAAAACATAGACACAAAAGTTGTTACAAATATAACGCACAAACCACAATACACACAAACATAAATGGGTAAATCAGAGTGAGGCAGTAAATTTAAATATCTCAGAGAAACCATACAGTTGAATGGACTAGAAAAATTTGCAACACACGTGTTAGTAAAACGGATAGAACATACAGATTAAGTAAAAATATCTACAAGAAGAAAGCCTTCTCTAGAAATATAAAAATACACTACAGCGCAACGAATGTTTGCAATAAGAAATAACCTGAACGCAACACAAACATTTCAAAAACGGATTATTACAAAAATAATAGACCGTTGGTTAATTTTACAGGAAGTATCAGCTTTGTTGACAAAACTAAGGGGGGCCACATATACCAAATGAAAGAGAAGGGACTAAAGAAACAAATATACATGTATTTCTGGAACAATAAGTCAAGAATGCGGTGTATTAGAGGGAAAAGAAAACAATGAGAAAAATTCGACATCAAAGTATCGGAAATTACAAACAGAAATTTAAGAATAAAGTGATAAATTTAAAATGTTTCAGGGCGGAAAACATAAAAAATCGGAAACAACATGGACGGAATAAAATAAAAGACAAATGCCGATCTACGTACCTACTCTGCAATTCTCACTGTCCTGCAGAGTGTTCAGCGAATCACTCTCAGGCTATTTAGCGACCGTCCCACTGCCGATCAGCGTTCGGGAAAAACATGTAGATCTTTCCGTATCGACTCTCATTTGTCTTTTTTTATCACGATAATCATTTCTCCCTATATTGATTGCAAAGAACAAAATATTTCCGCTTCTGAGAAGAACATTGGTGATGGAAATTTCTCGGCGACACGAAAAACGCCTTTGTCTGACTTCCTCCCCAAACCACTTATCAAATTCATGACTCTCAGTCCCCTGTTTCGCGATAACAGAAAATGAGCTGCCCTCTTTGAACTTTATGGATGTCAGCCGTCAGTCCTATCTGGTAAGGATTCCATATCCCTCAGCAGTACTCCAGAAGAGGACGAAGGAGCGCAGTGTAAGTAATCTCTTTGGTAGACCTGTTACGTTTTCTAGGTGTTCTGCCAATAAAAAGCAGTCCGTGGTTCACCTTTCCCGAATACATTTTACATGTGACCATTCCAGTTGTAGTTGTTCGTAATTATAATCCCGAGGTATTTAGTTGAATTGACAGATTTTAGATTAGTGTCATTTCTCGTGCAGCTCAGATTTAGCGCATTTCTTTTAGACTCATGTGGACGACGTCACGCTTTTCATTATTCAGAGACAATACTGACTTTTCTCATCATACAGATATTGTATATAAGTTATTTTGTAATTCGTTTTAATCTTCTGATGAGTTTACCAAGCGGTAAATGGCGACATCATCTGCAAACAATCTAAGAGGGTCGCTCAGATTGTCTCCTGAATAACTGAAGTAATCAGCAACAGCAAAGGACCTATAACACGTCAGGTATCACTTCTATTTTAATCGGTGACTTTTCGTTAGTCACTACAAACTGTGACCTTTCTGATAGAAAATCACGATTCCAGTCGCAAAACATGGTTCAAATGGCTCTGAGCACTATGGGACTTAACTTCTAAGGTCATCAGTCCCCTAGAACTTAGAACTACTTAAACCTAACTAACCTAAGGACATCACACACATCCATGCCCGAGGCAGGATTCGAACCATAGCGGTCGTGCGGCTCCAGACTGTAGCGCCTAGAACCGCTCGGCCACTCCGGCTGTCTTCCAGTCGCACAACTGAGACAATACTCCGTAGGAAACAAATCCATAAGTGGTCGCTCCTGAGGAGCAGTTTCAAAATCCTTCTGGAAATCTATAAATATCAAATCAATTTGATATCCTCTGCCAATAATTCTAACTTACTTCGTGTCAATAATGAGTTAGTTGTGTTTCACAGGAATGATAATTTCTGAACAGTGCTGACCACGTGTCAACAAATAGTTTTTTTCGAAGTGATTCATATTGTGTGAATACACTATATACTCCAAAATCCTCGTATTGACGTCTAATCCGTTTGGACAGTGTGCTGAAATTTGGCGCTAATGGGCTATGGCACTAGACGACCGAGGCGAGTGCCTTTGCTAACAGCGTGACATCGCCTGAATCGCCTCTCCTGGGCTCGTGACCATACCAGTTGGACCCTAGGCGACAGGAAAACCGTGGCCCGGTCAGATGAGCCCCGATTTCAGTTGGTAGAAGCTGATGGTAGGGTTCGAGTGTGGCGCAGGCCCCACGAAGTGATGGTCCCAAGTTGTCAACAAGGCACTGTGCAAGCTGGTGGAGCTCCATAATGGCGTGGGCTGTGTTTACATGAAATGGACTGCGTACTGTGGTCGAACTGAGCCAATCATTGACTGTAAACGGCTGTGTCCGGGTATCTGGAAACCATCTGCAGCAACTGACGGACTTCACGCTCCCGACCAAGGATGGAATTTTTCTGGATGACTATGCGCCATGCCAGGGCATTCTGGACAGTTCGGGCGAACGATTTGGCCAGCCAGATCACCCGAAATGAATCCCGTCGAACATTTATGGGACATAATCGAGAGGTCAGTTCGTGCACAAAATCCTGCACCGGCAACACTTTCGCATTAATGGACGGCTGTAGAGGCAGCGTGGTCCAGTACTTCTGCAGGGATCTTACAACGACTTGTTGAGTCCACGCCGCGTCGAACAGCTGCACCGCGTGGGGCAAAAGCAGCTCCGACACGATATTAGGAGGTGTCCAGTGACTTTCTCGCCTCAGTATATTTGTTGCTAAGACGCCAAGTATGTTTTAGCATCGATTTACACTTCGAGTGGTGTCCTGAACTAACCGATCAAAGTTAATTGGCAAAATAATAGACAGAAGATGAAACAATACTGGAAAAATAGGAAACACCAAACAAATAAGAAAAACTGTAGTTTTTGCAAAATTTTATTTTGTTAATATGTAGATAAAAATGATAATAACGTTTATAATAATGACAAAATGAATCCAAGAATATAAATATTGACAGATGGTACAAACCAGAATAAGCCTACTGTGTAATCATTAATCATATTGGTAGATAAGAAATCCAGGTGTCTGTTGTAACATTGATTACATTTATGTCCCGCAATTGCTCACAATATTTAACGATTATCAACCTTATACTAGATTGCTATATTAGCTTCAAGTTAACGTATCCGATGTTTGACGCGTCTCAAAACAGTGTGGAAAAGTGC
Organism: Schistocerca gregaria; assembly: GCF_023897955.1. Lineage (NCBI taxonomy): Eukaryota > Metazoa > Arthropoda > Insecta > Orthoptera > Acrididae > Schistocerca > Schistocerca gregaria. Next base: position 544,526,176 of record NC_064926.1, read on the forward strand.
CACAGAGCGAGACCAGACCCAGTAACTAAAGAAGCTGCGAAAATCCAGTCAACGCCGGTCGTAACCCATGTATGCCTTTATCCCTGTTGATGAGCAATAGTAGCAAAAACGCGACTAATATTGTACAGGGTGTATCATAATTAATAGGGTAAACGCATACAGTTGAAAGTACACGATACTAGAAGCAAAAACGTCTCAGTAAACGTAGGTTCGAAGATGCATACCTTAAGAGCTACGAGCAATTTTTCATCTTCGATACTGTGACACTGAAAGCCCTTTGCTTTCCATATTTTGGGAAGTGGTAATGTGGACCAAAACAAGAAAAAATGTCCAGTAAATATTTACTCTAAAATGCATACCTTAACAGCTATGAGCACGTGCTCATCTTCACTATTTGGAAACGCAGCTCTTCTAATGAACAGTTGCTCATAACTTTTAAGGTATGTATTTTAGAGCAAATGTTCACTGGACATCATTTCTTGTTTTGGTCAGTACTACTACTTCACAAAATGTGGAAATCAAAGAGCTTACGGTAGAAGAGATTTGCTTCACAGTATCGAAGATGAAAAATTGCTTGTAGCTCTTAAGGTATGTATTTTCCACCCTATGTTTACTCAGACTTTTTTGCTTCTTTTATCGTGTTCTTTCAACTGTATGCGTTTACGCCATTAATTATGATACACCCTGTATAATTAAACTCCGTGTCTGGCTGTCGTACATACATGTAACCTATAAATTGCCAACCGTTTACGGGTGATATTATGTAAATTGAAGGTGGAGGGGAAAGGCAGAGTAAAATAAAGGGAACTTTTGACGTCAGCTGCATCGGGACTTTGTGTGGAATCAGCGTCGGCGAGTGAATAATCCGTATCACAGCTGCCGATTCCGCGTGGTGTTCATATACTGATTAATTGCAAACATTTCCCAAGTAGAAAAATTCAGTTATCTTTATGAGATTATTGAACCGGTGGGACTAAGTCCGAAGGTAACAAAGAAAGAATATGAAACTAAAAGAGCACACAAACTCTCCAGGAAAAGATGTTATCAAAAAATCTCTACCACATAAGACAAAACTAAGATTTTATAAAACTATTATCAAAGCAGAAATACTTTACGCATTATGGCAATTGGCGTCAAATCTCAAATCAAAAACATCGATAAACAAAACAGAAATATTCTGAGGAAAGCCGGCCGGTGTGGCCGAGCGGTTCTAGGCGCTACAGTCTTAGGTTAGTTATGTTTAAGTAGTTCTATGTTCTAGGGGACTGATGACCTCAGAAGTTAAGTCCCATAGTGTTCAGAGCTATTTGAACCATTCTGAGGAAAAATCTAGGACCTAAATGAGGAAATATAATTTGGAGCGTTAAAGATATGGAAGGGAATCTACGAAGCTGCTACAAAATGTCACAAAAACAATCAGGAAATGAAAACCGCAGTTTAATAGTGATGCACATAGAAAGAATAACAAAGAAAAATCGAAGAATAGCAGCCTCCTTACTCTGTACTTCTCTCCATCACCTAGTCAACTATTTCGTGATGCCTCGCGATGTGACCATTCAGCCTATAGCTTCTTTGAGTCCAGTGCTGCCTTAAAGCTCTTTCCTTCGCAGTTCGATTCGGCGCCTCTTCATTAATTACTGGATCTACGGACTATTCTTCAGCTTTCTTCTGCATCGCCACATTCCGTTCTCTTTTCGTCTGAATTGTTTATTGTTAACAACACACCTCCGTAGAAGCCTACAGCACAGACAACTGCCTACAGAAAAAGCTTCCCCACTTTGACACTTATATTAGATATTAACAAATTCCTCTTTTTAAGAAATGCTTTTCTTCCTGTTCTCGGCTAACATTTTACGTCCTTTCTACTTCGGCAATTATCAGTTACTTTGTTGCCCAAATAACAAAAGCCGTCTACAGCTTCAACACGTATTGCTTTCCAAATTTTCCGCTCGTTTCCTTAACACCCACATATTTTGACGGAACTCAAAAACAGCTGTCGTCGTTTACAACTGCATGATCTCGCCAGCTGGCTTTAAACAGCGCTGAGAGAGCTCGCACGGAACCGAAGAGACGGCCGAGACGGTTGAGTGGTGGCGGTGGGGGGGGGGGGGGGGGGGAGGAGGAAAGGCTGGCCGGCATTAGCGGTGCGGTATCTGGGCGCTGGTGAGCCACGTAGCGCCCGCCGCCTCCCGATAACGGCGAGCGATAAAGCGGCGAGCTGGCGTCTCCTCACTCAACTACGCGCTCTTACCGAACCTTCTCACATGACAGGGATGCGGGCGCCTTTGCAAGTACCAGGCTCGTTAGCGGGATATAATTACTACCTTGTTTAAAATGGTCTAAAGTTGCAACAGTGACTCGGAAACGAAGACTGAAATTTTATAGAGAATACCAAACGTTAAGAGATTCCCAACCACGAGACTTGCACAAAAGATAATACCATACATCGGAAAACTAAAGAGTATTCCGTGGATGCAACACGTTATAAAGGACCTGCATCTAGCCCAAACTCACTGAGGAATGCAGAATCGCCTACGTAGAGAAAAATGAGCCATATAGGAGTATGTGTGTGTGTGTGCGTGTGTGTGTGTGCGTGTTAGGGCTTACGGGCGCGCCATGTAGGACTTCAGAGAGAGGAAACATAACTGCTGTGTGTTCATCAGTAAATAATATTGATACGTAAATAACATTGATAATAAGAACGCATCATTAGATAACGATCGATCTGGTAAAGCACAGACTGCATGGACTGCAGAAATTGATTTTTTCCTTAAATCGAATTTTTATGTTGTTCGCAAAGTGTAACACCTAAATGTTTCACGCTAATTAAGGCGTACTTATCATCAAAAAGCGATTGTAGTAACTGGCATCCAAGGTTTCTTGTGGTGATATTTCCATAGAAATTTTCATCCCCTAATATAAGTTTCTTTATATCTAACCAGTTTCCACAGATCGAACTTTAAAAATGCTTTAGTAGTTCTTCAATAATGATATTTTTTTCAAAAAAAGCTTTCACCATTATTTTAGACCCTTATGGATTGAATTTCTAAAAGTGCTGAAACACGTATTTTTTTCTATTTCTGACTGAGAAACCAAATATCAGTTTTCGTAGTTTTAACTTCAAAATAGCCTTAATAGCGACATATTATCAAAGAGTCTTTCATCCCTTATTTCACCGCCCTCCCCCCGTATTAGGGGAATTTCGAAAAATCCCTTCTAAACGACGCCTACAGAGAAGGTCCACACCCTGTCCAAATTTCAGGTTTGTATCCTTAGCGGACTGAGCTGGGTGATAGGAGTCAGTCGCTCAGGGCATTGCCTTTTATGCACGGTATGGAGATTCGTAGCGTCCAGACTACGGAAACACAAACGCACGTATCCCAGTACTGCGTATGAGTTAGGGGTGCAGACTACGGCAGTTTCAACCTCCCCTCGCCACCCGTCCCTCAAGCCACTAGCACCACCATCGACACAAACATTTTCCTTCTGAGAGTTCTTGATATTGAAATCCTATTCCGGTGACGGCATGTGTGAATGCCGCTATTTGAATTGAATTGTCAACTATCACGGCTTTCCATTGTGTTCCTTGAAGCCCTCTGTCAACTGAACTAAATTCAGTCGGTTTGACGAGAGAGACCGAACCAGTAACGAGTCTGAAATCGCGGTTCCTCCGCAGTCGGTGCCAAGTGCGTGTGCGTCGCCGGGTTGAGGCGTATTATGACTGGTGTAATTGATAGGTGAGGAGGTGATCCGGGGAGGCGACCTGTGGAACCTTCGTAAGAACCGTACTGGAGGTATTTAACCGATCCCCTGTAGCTAACAGGCTATACAAGACGGAACGACGACTACCCCGCAGTGTAGCGAGACCCGAACATCCTGTATGAAATCACTAACATATGAAGTGTGTCAGAAAAAAGTAATGAGAGTGATTTTTTTATCTATCAAAATCTTTATTTTTTCCAAACAACAATATTGTTCCTTTCGGCAGCTGCAGACAGAGAAGTCACTGTTCCGAGTCTTGACTGCAACGCTGGAAGGTTTCACCTGTTATGACCTTTAGCACGTCGGTCACATTCTTTTGAATGTCTGCCATAGTCCCAAAATGACGTCTTTTTAAGACATTTTCGTGAAAAGAAAAGAGTAATAAGGACTCAGATCAGGCGAATAGGCGGACTGTGGAACAACATGAGTGTCTTTCGAGGTAAAAAATTCCGTGACGGAAGCGGCCGTGTAACATGGGACGTTGCTGCGATCCTGCGTCCACTTGTCTGCATTGTCCGGTCCCACTCGATTCACCCCTTTCTGAGCCTCACAAGGACATCTTTGTAGAACACTTGGTTGACAGTTTGTCCTGAAGGAACGAATTATCTGCGTAGGACACCCCTACAGTCAAAAAAAGAAAAACAAATCATCATTGTTTTGATCATTGATTTGCTCATTCGAGCTTTTTACGGTCGAGGAGATGTCTCAGTGTGCCACTCCTCACATTGACACTTTCTCTCAGACTCGTATTCAAAAATCCAGGACTGATCACCTGCCTTGGCACGACTGAACCCTTCGTGGTCATTGGCAAGCCTCTCAAGAAGATCAATGCTCACGTTTCTTCGATTGTCCTTCTGACCAGTTGTGAGGTTTCTTGGCACTATTCTGGGACAAAACTTCGCTTCATCGTCAATGACAGTTTTGTATTTTCTCTCAGTTGCTTTGATCCCAAGGATGCAACAATGTAAAATTTCTGGAATCCTGCGCAAATCTGCTGCGAAAGTCGTGAACACTGTTGTCTTTGGGACTGACAGCTACGATGAAATCAGCTCGCGCGTGTGCCGTGCAGCCGCTGGCTCGAAACCAGTGCCTACAATCAGCACCTGCCTGAAATCGGCTTTTTTCACGCACCGGTTTTTTTCTTTGGGAGGACGAGTTATTGTACCGCTGCCTGGGAGGAAACACACGAAATTCAAATGAATGTTTGAACGCTTGTGTTTGGAAGTTAGCTCCCAATCATTTGCATTCTGGTGCGAAGACTGTGGAGACGGCGACTTTCCTGCCAGTGAGCAGCTTCAACGAAGTGTATTCAGAAAAGACCATGACAACAATGGACGTCACCCTGGGACTCTATTCGACGCAGTTCGCCAAGCATTCGGACGACCACCGGATTCAAGCGGCCGTACGAGCGGCTCTGGAGCAGCGCAGGATGGCCCAGATCGAGCAGAACGCCCTCTGTGAGGAAGAGGAAGGACTAGTTTATGGACCCAAAATAGTAGATTGAATGTACGTTGCGTAATATTGCATTTATATGTAGTCAAAACTTTATAAGCGTTCTTCTCGAAATGACGTTTTTTTATCGCGCAGTATGGCAACTTAAAATCTACTGAACTAAGCGAGGTAAAACTCCTAAAGAATCTTATATACTTCGCTAACGTCAACTAGATTTTGATTTCAGACGAGGCGGCTGACCTGTGACATACCACGCGTGGAGGTCTACAACGAAATTTTGTTTCGTTCCGACGGCACTTCCGCCTTTGACATTGATATCTATAACACATCCCGAGAAAAAAATTCTCATGCTTTTTTTGGGTCAAAGATATTAAATCTCCCCTTAACGTCGTCTATTGAGTGATACTGAACAATGCCAAAGGCATTGTTTTCTTGGGCGGGAAATTGACGTTGGAGGTCAGTGCGTTACATCTCTAGTTCGAGAGGGAAATAAATTTTCGAGAACGAAGACAAGGTAGAAACTCTAAGGAAAAAGACTGTGGATATGCGGATTATCAACGCAGATTCCGATGCGTCGTCACGTTTACGATCACGTGGCAGTAAGGAAGAACGACTGGTCGCCCTTAAGGAAGAAACAGGCCCTTTTCGAGACAGTCGCACATCGTTACTAACAGCTCCACACAACACCAACGCTCAGTATGGGCGCTTGCGTGGGCTCCGGTCGTGTGGCTGGCCACGAAACGAATCAGCAGAATGAGATTTTCACTCTGCAGTTGATATGAAACTTCCTGGCAGATTACAACTGTGTGCCGGACCGAGACTCGAACTCGGGACCTTTGCCTTTCTCGGGCAAGTGCTCTACCAACTGAGCTACCCAAGCACGACTGATGACCCGTCCTCACAGCTTTACATCTGCCAGTACCTCGTCTCCTACCTTCCAAACTTTACAGAAGCTCTCCTGCGAACCCTGCAGAACTAGCACTTCTGAAAGAAAGCATATTGCGGAGACATGGCTTAGCCACAGCCTGGGGGATGTTTCCAGAATGAGATTTCCACTCTGCAGCGGAGTGTGCGCTGATATGTCAACGGAGCAGCAGTTTAATCTGATCCCAAACGGCTAACGAAAGCCAACTGGTGACCGCTGAGCTCTCGGGCGTAGTATAACGTGTCACATTTAATTAGGAATGTTGCGAGTTAGAAATCTCCACAGAGGTCCGGTTTAGAGCAATATATAACGCATTCTTAAGATTCAATTCGCAACTTAAAGAAAAAGAAAGTTACTCGCTCATCTAAAATTCCCTTATGGCTCGGGAAATGCATTTTCGTAACCTTTCCGTGAATCTTCTTAAGAATTCCTTGCTGCTTCTACGTAAAACGCTTTCAGAACACGGCGATGCCAGTTCCTCCCCCGTATGTTGCCCGCTTTGTGACAGTCGAACGGAAAGTAACATTAGGCGTTTGGCCCGGGCGAGATAGCGTCGGCAGTGTCTGTGACTGAAGGATTAGCGTGTGTCGGCTGGATGCACTACGCTCCTTTTCCCTCTCGGCCTGCTCACGTTTTCCCGGCCGCGCCGCATCCCCCGGCACAAAGTGTTTGCTCCCGGCGCCTTCCCACTTTCCCGGAAGGCGAGCAGATACGACGCGGCGGCTGCCCTCGGCCCTTAGCCCTTGTTAAACACGCTGGAACCCTTCCTCTTCCTCGAGGGACACTGCGGCAGCCGGAAACCGCAAAGCCAGCCTTCCGCCGCCCCGTGGGCTCTGGTCTCACACCACCGGCTGTCCCGATAAGTGTTAACACCGCACCACCTGGTCTGGCCTGCTATTCGTGTTGCCTCTTATCTTCGTTTCTCGGTTGCACTGCAAATATCTGCACCACAGTGTAATGACAGCGACACGTGCTGCGTGACTTGTTTGGAAACGTCGCTAAATGTTGACTAGAGTACCGCGCACTTTTGTCTTCGCCATCGAGCTAGCATCCAGAACTCTCGGGCTCCGTCTCTTTGTTTCAATTGTAGCACATCAGTGTTAGGGGCAGGTTTATTGCATGCTCCAGTGCGGCACGAGGTAGCTATGCCGAATTGTTCCCGCAGCGACTTCCGAACGTTGTCGCACTGCTCCGTGTCTTGTCTTGTACGTTTCGGTGGTTGCGTGTTATGTGGGACCAGCCGACTCGCAAAAAGTCACAGTACACGTCGTAGCAGAGTGCGAGATAGTGGGGTGTGTCTGCACTGGACGGGACTCTCGCTCTCTTCTCACTCGGCTACTCGCTCATTTGCCACAATAGTGAAACTATTCTGTATATAAAGAGCTGCCGAAACTTTAACAGACAATATTTTAAAAACGAGGCCGCATTGGCACCTACAATTTTAAAGTGTGATAGGTGCCTACCCACACTGTAAGCAGGCGAAGTGGCAGCTCATTACGCGATGCACCTCCCAGAAAGTCCCCTCGTGAGTAACACAGCCATTAGGGACATCTCGACTCTTCTAAAGCTGCCCAAGTCGGGTTGTTGGTGCTGGGACTGTGGAGTCTCGAAGGGACAGGCACAGACTGACCTAGTGTAGTCGACTCCCAGGGGCAGTTGAGACTGCGGGGGTCTGTTGTAAGAAATGACAAGGGATCACTCGCGACTTCCATGCTGCTAGTGGGATTCCAGCTAGCACAGTGACTGCGTGGGGAGTTAGACAGAATGGGGTAAATGGTCGAGCAGCGACACAGTTCTGGCGTCAGTGCAGAGCGGCGTTCGATACGGCGTAACGAGTGTCACCGTTGGACAGTGCACAGCTCCGTACGAGTGACTCGGAGTGCCGAATAACTCTCATACTCTGTGACAATCCGGTAGAATGGTCTGGGTTTGGCGAATGGTTGGAGAGCGTTACCTGCCGTCACGGGTAGTGCTAACAGTGAAATGTGGGGGAAATGGGGTTGCGACATCGCGGTCTCTAGTGCTTGGTGTGTGATTCCCTAGCAAATTTTACGCCGTTATGTTCTGCGAGCACTAGAGGAACAGTTTGGAGGCCTGTCACAAAGCAGTGTATGTGATACGCTAGTATGGCGGTGACGAATACACGCTTCTAATGTGCGTTCACCGCGATGTCGCCAAAACCTGGATTCATCCGACAACAATGGCGTTTTGCCATTCGTGTTTGTCGTTGAGTACACCATCGCAGGCGCTCCTGTCTGTGATGCAGCGTCAAGGATAACCGCAGCCATGGTCTCCGAGCTGATAGTCCATGCTGCTGCAAACGTCGTCGAACTGTTAGTGCAGATGGTTGTTGCCTTGCAAACGTCCCCATCTGTTGACTCAGGCATCGAGACGTGGCTGCACGATCCATTACAGTCATGCGGCTAAGATGCCTGTCATCTCGACTGCTAGTGATACGAGGCCGTTGGGATCCAGGACGGCGTTCCGTATTACCCACCTGAACCCATCGATTCCATATTCTGCTAACAGTCGTTGGATCTCGACCAACCGGAACAGCAATGTCGCGATACGATAAACTTCAATCGCGATAGGCTACAATCCGACCTTTATCGAAGTCGGAAACGTGATGGTACGCATTTCTCCTCCTTAAACGAGGCATCACAACAACGTTTCACCAGGCAACGCCGGTCAACTGCTGTTTGTGTACGAGAAATTGGTAGCAAACGTTCCTCATGTTAGCACGTTGCAGGTGTCGTCACCGACGTCAACCTTGTGTGAATGCTCTGAAAAGCTAATCATTTGCATATCACAGCATCTTCTTCCTGTCGGTTAAATTTCGCGTCTGTAGTACGTTATCTTCGTGGTGTAGCAATTTTAATGGGCAGCAGTGTATTAATCGATCCCTTCTGCTAGTCAAATTGTACCACAAATGTAGTGTATATACACGCAGAACAGAATTTAAGCTGTCATAAAGGCGCAGGGTGGACACACCCCATGTTAATGACGACTAATAGGTGTCTGGATAATTTCGTTCTCATAGTGTACATTCGCCGTAGACTGAATCAGCTCTCCTTTCCTTCGTAGGATTAGTACTTCGTGTCTTGGGAGGCCGCCTACACGAATCGTGTTCACACTGTGATACGTGCGACGGGTTGTCGCCCGCTTTCAGCCTCTTACATTTCTGTCAGTCTCATTTCGGAACACTTCCAGAGTCGTCGCTAAATTCTCTAGAACTGCTGTTAAGGAAACGTGAAAAGCAGTCCTCGAGTTTTCCGCTCTGTCGCAGCTTGCGGTGTCTAGCTCTCGTCTAGCAGTACTAATCCCGTTATTTTTAGTTTTTGAGGAAAAGGTCTGTACTGGAAATAAGTCTCGCAGTTATAGTATCATCGAGCGAGGGACGGTTATCAGTAGAGAGTGCTGGACTGATTACCAAAAGCATCCGCAAGCGTGGTCGTCACAGATAAACTGTCGCAACAGGAAACTGATGTCTCCGCCCGGGGATTATTTACGACAGAAATCACGGGTTATCGAGAGAAATCGATTGACAAACCGTACCCAGGAACGAACTTAGTTTTAATCGACCTTTCAAAGACACCACTTATAAGGCAAGTATAGAAGCTAGATCGGCTAAAACCGAGTTCTGCTACCCTCCAAATTATTTTAACTGTATGGCTCTGCACTGGTGCATTGCCTATAAGACTGCGAAAGAATGCTGTCGCTACAGGAACGGTAGTCTACTCTTCGTATAGTCTCTACAGTATACAGCGCGCCACATTCGCACGGTATACTATAAAGATACGATTTTCGGAAACCTGTACTACATGGACGATCGAAAATTTCAGGAAAATTTATAATTCAGCATCACTGAGGAACATAAAAATGCATTTTTATTTCACAGCAGTTGCGTGTGTATTGGCTCACTTTTCCTTTATCTCTTCTCTTTAAATCATCTGGCACCTGATTTTTGTCGTTAGATTGCCTACTGTACGTCTCGGTGAAGTGACCGCCATTAGTCTCCCGTCATACCGGTATTCCGGCGAACCTCATACCGCATTCCAGTCCCTCTAATCTCTCGATGAAAGCCTTCTCTTTGTTGTTCAGTGACATTGCCCAAATGCTCAGGGGGGATAAATCGAGACGATTTTTCAGGAAGTGATTCTCGAGTCTCGTCTTTTCGAACTTTTACCTAGCGAGCTGCTGGAGCGACAACTAAGCCTCCTTAACAGTCAGGTACGAGTGAAAGTTGGAATCGAACATGGTGTTTTGAATGTCATGTCGAAAAAAGACTTAGTTGATGAGAAAAATTTCTTGACGGCATATTTGGAACACTTTCCATCTTTGTTATATTTTTCATAAACTACCAACTTTGGAGGTGGTGCAAAAGTTTTTCGGAAGCGCGACGGTGTTGCGCAGAGAGAGTTAGTTAGTTAGTTGGTTGCGTGTTCCATTGACCAATATATATATATTACAGAGTTAAGGATTAATATTTCTATTATTTACCCCATTCCCTTAAATGGCACAAAATGCATATACTATATTAATAGATTTATTTACCCCTAATCAAGAATTCATCTATCGTATAGGAGTTGTCATGGAGATATGATTTCAGTTTATTTTTGAAGCTATTACTGCTGTCTGACATTTTATTTCATCTGATAATTTGTCGAAAATTTTTATAGCAGCATATTTTACCCCTTTCGGTGCCAAAGATAGGTTGAGTAGAGGATAGTGTAGGTCTTTCTTTTTTCTGGTATTATAAACATGAATGTCACTGTTGTTTTTAAACTGGTCCATGTTGTTGAGAACAAATTTCATTAGTGAGTAAATGTACTGTGATGCTGTTGTAAGAATTCCCAATCTTTTAAAAAGATGCCTACTAGATGTGCGACTATGAACCCCACACATTATTCTAACCACTTTCTTTTGAGTAGTGAATACTTTTTGTCTAAATGTTCTATTACCCCAAAATATTATTCCGTATAACATCAGAGAGTGAAAGTATGCAAAGCATGTTAGTTTACTAATTTCTATACCCTCAAAATTGGCAATTATTCTGATTGCAAAAGTTGCTGAACCTAGACGCTTTAGAAGATCCAAAATATGAATTTTCCAATTAAGATTCTCACCTATCTGTACACCCAAAAACTTAGTATGATCTACCCCGTCTACTGACTTCTCTTGATGTGTTGTATTTATTGAATGAACTGTACTTTTTGAAGCAGAAAATTGGAAGTACTGTGCTTTTTCAAAGTTTAGAGCAAGCCCATTTGCAGAAAACCAATTAATGACTTTTCCAAAGACCTTATTTATTTCATTTTCAATTGGAGTTTCTTTTACCAGATTAATAATGATGCTCGTATCATCAGCAAAGAGTGTCAGTTCAGTTTCCTGTTCCAGATAGGAAGGGAGGTCGTTCACATACATCAAGAATAGAAGGGGACCCCTGACTGAACCCTGTGGAACGCCTAATGTAATTTCATCCCAGTTAGATGAAGTGGCCAACTTATTTAATTTAAGATCCGGAGAGCTCGTCGTCACATCGGTTACGACAGACTGGAGGCTCAACCCCAACTCCAGCGGCTAATATTTCGGGAATATTTTGAGAGTATTTTGGTGTGCGGGGAGGCGTCGTGACAGGGTAACCCCGCTCGCCCTCGAATCCTCCGCTGGCGCGAAGGCAGAGCCGCCGGCAGTTATTCTGGTAAAGCTGGCACTACTTCTAGAGCTCTCTGGCCAAAATTTGAATAGTACTGGAGAATTTCGCGAAGAAAACCATTTATTTGCCACTTTTCGAAAAAAAAATTACGATCGCAATTCAGAATAGTTCCCCAATAGTTTTTACACGAAACTGACGTTTTTGTGCATATAACAGATTATGAGACGACTGCATTAATGAGGGACCCATTTTCAGTATATAAAATACACAAAATCGCTCTAGAGATCTGATGACCATTCTGGATAGCACCTCAAGGGTTCTACCGAAAACGACAATGACATTTTTTTTCGTGCAGAGATTACTGTAATAATGAGGAACCCACTTTCCCTACATGAAAAAACAAATTCGTGACAGTTGCGTTCATAGCTCTGGATAGCTCGGAAAACCTTGTCCTCAGGCAGAAGTAAGGCCCTACCTAGTTGGCTATCAGCACAAGGTCACATAGTCTTTCGTTGTCTAATTTAAATTAGCCATTTAAAGCAAAATTGTGGATGAGATAGATTTGGCAGCTTTTCTAATGATTGTGGTAATGCATATTTAATCGGCAGTGCGGAGGGTTCGAGAAATCAAAGTAGTGTGGAGATGCTGTGGTAGGAACTCGCGGTACTCTTTTCGTATGTTTGCTGGAGACAGCGACAATTTTTTTCACGGTTGGAAGACGATGATGGCCACACACCAGTTCCAGAATATTTATTAAATAGAACTCTATCATGGAATTCTGTAAAAACAAAAGGGGAAGATTCGGATGACATATCTTTAAGGCTTATTTGCAAAGAATTTGGTAACCGGTAGATAACAAAGAACACTTTAACTAACAAGGATGTAGGGCAGTGGGTTCTAGGCAGGCGGTAAATGAATTTTCCGGAGCAGTAAAAAGAAAGCCGGTTTGGTTAGGCATGAGTGACAGCTCCAAAACTCAATTTCTGTTACCACATTTCGTCAGAATGTAATGCACTGGTGGCCATTAACTTGCAACGCCCCGGAGGCGGTAAGAAACGAACGTCAAACTCGTATGAACAGTACTACATGATCGGATATGAATTTCAGCATAACTACCCAAAGCAAGCCAGTGGAACGTCGTTCGTGGTCTGATTGTGACGCAAGATAAACCATTGGGCATTCATTCAGGAAGTTGGTGCTATTATGCATCGCGTTGGAAGGAGTAACGTCGAGTTCCCACATTTGCTCGTACATAACGGAAGGATCTTGGCTACCGATATCGACGTTCCTCATTACGTGGTGTTGCCGATAGTTATGATCGGTATCCAACTACTGTTAAATGACTATGCAATCAATGGGTTCTGGAGTCCATACTCAAAGCCTTGCAGGAGTATTGAACTAGTATGGCTCAAATGGCTCTGAGCACTATGGGACTTAACATCTGAGTTCATCAGTCCCCTAGAACTTAGGTGTAAGTAGTTCTAACTAACCTAAGGACATCACACAACACCCAGTCATCACGAGGCAGAGAAAATTATTAACCCCGGGAACCCGGGCGTGGGAAGCGAGAACGCTACCGCACGACCAAGAGACGCGGGCTATTGAACTAGTAAATTCGCAGTTCTGTAATGACAGTTTACAACTTATTTGCAGATGCCCGAAACCGATTATTTGAAATGAGGAAAAGCAGATAGTCCGAAATGACGAAGATGTCTAGTTTTGACAAAGTATTGGTTACGCAAGGAGTGATCAAATGAAACATCGTAACAACCAACCCGGTTTAATTTTCCGTATGCCGCTTTGCGATAACATAGCGAGACATCTAGGCATGCGAATGTTACTTCCCTCTAAAAAATTCAAGTGGCAGCAGCTCGAGCATAAAATCTCAAAAGGACGTGCTTGAACGCGGACGAAGAACTGGCTCCTGTCGCAGCCACAGGAGTTCTGGGACACGGAATACTTCGGCTCGTGGAACAGTTGTGCTCAGGCATCTGGTGATTACTTTTGAATAAAGGCTTCAGCTATACACACAGATTTTTTCGTACCTTTTCTTTCGACCAGCCTGCATATTAGAACTATTTTTTTCTGATTTTTATAAATCGACAAGTAAATGTCTGGGGTGTAAGACCATTTGAATGAAGAAAGGAACGTGTTCAAGCAGTGAAATTCCAACCAAAGTGCAAAGTCTAAGACACCGTGAAGACAACTCACTGTAGATAGATTTTGATAAAACAGAACTATCATTCTTTTGGCGAATGGTCGGCGGCTAATACTCATTACTATCGGAGAAAGTCTTAAGAGAACCACTTTAAGTTATCGTCACTTACAGGTGTGTAAGTAGACAGTCGGCAATGGTAGCAATGAAAATAAAAGAGAAGAACCTAATTGAATTTCAGCTTGACCTGCTATGTGTGTTACATGAATGAAACCCAAAGAAAAAAGAATTGTTAGGAATAAGCAGTACTAACCGTCTGATTGATTGATTCGTCATTTCTTGGTTGAAATTTCAGAAATAGGTGAATTTTGTTTGTGTGAACGTTAACTAAGCATTATTTGTCATTTTTCACTATAAAAAGAGCAATTTTAATCTTTTTCAATCTATAGGATATTAGGTGTCCAGTTTTATCGGGGGTATTAGCTGATATCTGCTCTGAAAATTTCAGGCTTAACTGTCGCGGAAAGGCTGAGAGCCTCTGACCGCAGGAGTTTAGGCGACAGTACTGTTCACGCTCGTTTGAACAGTACGGTTATGCTCGGGCAGTTAGTGCTCTTGTGCAGTCTTCATTCTAGTGTAATGATAGTTATGAAGCATAACGCCTACAAAAATTTAGAGTCTAAGAGATGTGAAAGTGTTCTCAGCTTGGAACAATGTAAAGTGGTCAATGATAGAGACAGGTACAAAAAAATGCTCGGATTCAGAAGACGCAGAAGCATAAAGCTATCGCAAATACAGTCTAATTTGTACGCGTGACCAATGCGTTTAAGAAGAAGCGTATTAATAGTATACGATCACAGTCAGTTGTTCGGTAACATCTAAACTTTTCTGTATGTGAAGCTGCAAGTTTCGGAGTTTCGCACTTTGATTTTGGTACGTCAGTTATTACTTGGTACGGCTGTAACCATGACAACATGGCATTGCAGCCTTCCCGCAACCCGTCAGTAATGTACCACTCAATGCAGTACGGACCGAGCATCCAAACACCATGACAGTGTGCTGATGTTATACACTGTGTAGCTCGTTTCTTTCGAAAATAGTTTCAGTTGTAATAACTACCGATGTATCGGAAACCTAGATCTATTTTTCGATATGGTATCATACCAACGATGCCTCCATGCGACATATTATATCAAGAAAAACACCTTTTTTTTAATGCTCGTTCAGACTGTGGAAAGAAATGGGTCGTATTCTTTACGGAAGGAACCAACTTAATTTATTTGGGGGAACCACGGGAACCCTACGGTTGGATGGCCACACGTAGAACTAAATTATTTCCATCGCGAATCTAGTTTATTATTTCTTTCTTCGCCACCCCAATTAAAAACTTCTCAGGGTTAAACTGCCACAGGTCTCAAGAAACATGCCCTGCAGAGTTTTACCGTCTCTCTTATCTCTCTGCATTGGTTACTCAACAGGAACGTGAAGTCTTGATACGAGACGTGTTGTTGCGTACTACACGTACTGCCTGTGGCGGGGCCTGCGTGGACGATAAGACAAGGCAGCGAGGAGCGATAGCAGGCGGGACGAGACAGCTGACCTGCGGCGACGTCACGCTGGACGCAGATGGAGGGGAACGCGATTGATTACATGAGCTGTATACGTCGATAGCTACTCTCTTCAAAACACACACCTGCTGCGCAAGCGCTTTTCCTCCAAAACACAGCGCTAGGTCGGCTTTAGCTGACGTTCGTTGGAGCAAACCTTGGAGTACGAAACTTTTTGCTATTTAGCGCCGATCTTATTTGACAGCGTCAAATGCTTCGCAATTTTGTCATATGACGACATGGTTGGATACCGTGGCTGTTATTTGAAGACAAATGTTGATGGCGTTGGGACAGCAACCAGCCACAAATTTACTTTCAGTTCTTTTGTTCAAAGGGTACGGTACCCTTTGAATAAAGGAAATGTTTCGCGTTTCTTTCACAAAGACGTTACTGTTGTTACGCTCTGTCGTTGATTCTGCTCCTGATACTAGTCTGTCCTCTGAACGTATCTTCCTCTCTGCATAACTGCTGCACCCTACATTTATTTGAACCTGCTTACTGTAGTCTATCCTTCATCTCCCTCTACAGTTTCCCCGCCACACTTCCCTCTGACAATTCAGTGATGCCTCAGGACCCGAAATTCGATTTTAACACTATTTCACCACTAACTAAGCCGCTCATCTAATCTCCAATATTCTTTTGTAGACCCACTTTTCAAAAGTTTCTAATATATTCTTCCCTGTACTCTTTATTGTCCGCATTTCACTAGCTGTGGGCTACACCTGAGGCCATTGCCTTCAGAAAAGACTGTCTCACAATTACATGTACATCACATGTCAACACATTTTCTTTCTCAGAGAAGCTTTACTTGCTACAGGCTGTTTACACTAGCTTTACTTCTTCCATTAACAGCTATTTTGCTCCCCAGATAACAAAACTCAGCTATTACTTTCAGTAATTTCTATTACTTTCCTAATTTGGTTACCTCGGCATCGACTGATTTAAATCAAGTGCATTGCGTTACCCTTGTTTTACTTTTGTTGATGTCCATCTTAAACCTCTTTTCTGAACACTATCCATTTCGTTCAAATGCTCCTCCCACTCCTTCCTCAATCATATTAGACGTACAATGCCCTCGGCAACCCAAGGGTGTTTTTATTAGGCTGACATAGACTTAAAACGTAGCGTCCCCCGTCTTAACAATTTTCAGTCGTAATTACCGAAACGGATTTTGTGAAATTTTTGTGAGATATTTCTTCAAAATTTGGATGTCAAATGAAGTCGTGTTACAAATTGTCTGAGTAACATATTCTTCTCTTGATCACTACATTCCTTTTATTACTGCTCCAGATGACGTGTCTCGCTTTAACGGCTTGAGCAGATCAAATGTATGGTACAGTGGCGTAATATTGAGTGGAAGGAACAAACGTTTATGAAAACAATATTCAGATGGATTGTAGTGACGCCGAAGTTTATTACACACCGTATGGACACACAGTATCTAGCCAGAGATAAACATCTTACTCAACATCAAAAGCCAAACTTGCTCTCGCCGTGCTGCGCATTACAAAGTAATCATTATCGCCACCAGGTGGCTGTAGTGATCGGCGTTTATCACCTGTGGTCTCCCATAGAATTTTGATTAGAGACAATTGTTGCCTTCCTTAAATATTCTAATTACAGCCTAAACCCATAACATTTTAAAATAATTTTACAGTATATATTATTGTTCGTCAAAAGATGTGCGACATGACTCACACGACGCTACATTTACAACATTTAAAGAATCGAAACATGCGCAGGGGAACATGAGATTTCAGTGTTAACCTGTAACTATTGCTAACGGTGATATGTGTAGAGGAGAAAGGAACTTTATTTTGGAAAGGAAAGAAATCTTTTATACGACACCTTAGAGTGAAGATAACGTAAAAAACAGTCATGACATTAATGACAGTAAAAACCTATGACAGTAAAAAAAACCACTGCTGACAATAAAGACGGTAATAACACTAATAACCCCGAACAGTATTGACAATGATAATACATGCGTGACAAATCTGTGAGTATTCTGTAAGGTCTAACACACTCATAATAAATATAATATTCTTATGAGAAATTTATATACTCGTACAGTGAAACAGTAATTAATACAGAACAGAAAATACGTGTAACCTGAGCAATCTGGCCAGTTATTCGACGAAAACATCAATCACATCCGTAGTAATGTGCTTGGTACCGGAATGGCGACCCACAACAAATCCAGCGTGACCTGCATGTCCACCATTACGTTTAAATGCAACTAAAATAAAAATAAACGCTGCTGTATGAGAAAAATGGCAAGCAAGGTCACCGAATGCGTCGTCAATTACCACGTTATGGGTGCTCGGAGTCAAGTTGTGCAGGAGCAAGAATGCAAGATCATATGGAAGCAGTTCCAATATGCCAAAAGTTGATTTGGAATACCGTCATATGCGCCGAAGTTACGAAACACCAGTAATGCGTCACCCTAAGTTTCATTGCACATTCGGAGGCAATTGTTTTTCCCCCACACAGGAAAGGGCGAATTGATACGTTAGCTAAAGTACGTTCCGCCATACGCGAATATAGTGAAGACATACAAGTTCAGCTCAGTGGTAATGCTTTGAAAATAAATGAGGGCATGTACTTAACACGTATAAACACGTATAGCGAAATTTGTGTTGCACAATAAATGACGGCAGGAAACAAATTTGTAGCCGTTGTTCCTTTTAATTTGTCTATGCCAAAATAGCAGTTACAGTGCTATATTTCGTAAAACAGTGACCACAAGAAAAACTGTAAACTTTTCTAGAGTTTGCAACAAGAAAGAAGGCTATTAGACGTACAAATAATGAATTAGATGCTGCTCTGACACTCACTGATGATGCCTTGTAATTAGGGCGAAACGCGTCTTGGTGCTTAAGTCAAATAAAAAATTCAATATGGAGCGTGCGAAAGGCGTTTTTCTTTTGAAATGCTACAGTTTATAGTTCATCTTTTCTTATCGAAGCTGTAAAGGAATGATAATAGTATCGAAATTTTTACAAGTATTGTAGCATTTTTTTTATTTTTATTTCTGACTTTGCTTTGATGTGACAAAAATGTTTAGTAACAACGAAACACATTAACAACAAATTAAAATAAACAATATAAAATGGCTATCGGAGTGCGATTTACTGGAGAGAAATTGATGTCTTTTTGTTCATTGCAGCTGGTGTTTTAACGGTGTAAGTATATTAATTACATCAGTTCTGCAACTGTTAACTTCTCAAAAGTGGTGTCTTACGTGAAATTAAACGTGATAACAGTTGTGAAGATAATTTCACCATTTTCACCTTTAACTTTCTGAACTGAATGTTTTCCATCTATAGCGATGGAAAGCGACCGGCTTGGCAGTTTTGAACTTCTACGATTCGGGCACCTGCTCACAATCTGTCTTTCTAGTCACACTTACTGTATGTTGTTGCGGTCTTCAGTCTAAAGACTGGTTTAATGCAGCTCTCCATGCTACCGTATCCCGTGCGAGCTCTTTCACTTGCATTCTTCTGAACCTGCTTATTGTATTCACGCCTCTGTGTCCTTCTACAGTTTAACTCCCTTGATGCCTCAGGATGTGTCCTCACTGGCGATCCCTTTTTCAGTCAAGTGGGGCCATAAAGTTCTTTCCTCCCCCTCTACACTACTTATCCTATCTGCCCTTCTAATCTTCATCATTCTTCTGTGGCACGACATTTAAAAAGCTTATATTCTCTCCTTGTCTGAAATGCTTATAGTCTACGTTCCACTGTCGTACAAGACTTCGCTCCGCGCAAATACGTTCAGAAAAGACAGGCTAACATTTAAATTTATGTTCGATGATAAGATGTTTCTCATATATGCTTTTCTGTTGACAATCTGCAATTTATATCGCTTTGCTTCGGCTATCGTCGGTATTTTACTGCCCAAATAGCGCAACTCAAACGCTAATTTTAGTCTCATTTCCTAATCTACTTCCCTCCATTTAATGCGACTACATCCATTTCGTTCAGCTGCCCTTCCACGTCCTTTCCGCGTCCAACAGCACTGCGGTGTACCAGGGAAACTACAAAGTTACTTTTTTTCTCACCGAATGGTAAATGCCTTTCCAAAGACCCCCTACTTTTCCTGCAGTGCTTTCTCAATGATGTCTTAAAGTTTTGGATGGGGAAATAATTAAAGCATACGCCCACATTAGAATCCTTCATAGTCGGGGCCGTTATACCCAGTGCGTTATTAACTGTATTATCTAGACAAATAGTTTCAGTGTTATTAAGATATTTATATTGCATCACGTATATGATGGCAGCACAAATGAAGATAATACAGTTAAGGCAAAAATGGCGAAAATCTGTATACAGTGATACCAAATTCAACCGTTTCATTCCTCAGGAACTTTTCCGTAAAAACTGAACGTCATCTCTTGTGTCAAATATAAAAACAGCCGCAGTCCTGTTTTTTTTCCTTTCATTAATTCGTCTTCGCAGAGAAGAATCTCATTTATGTAAGAAACAAAAGCATCATGTTGGTACTGAACGAAGTTAACACAAAACTGATGAAAATACGGTATCATAATAAATTGTTCCACTCTTCATTAGCTTTTCTGGAAATACTAGAAGTCATCTCTTTCGCGAAATATACAGGGAGGTCTCCCGTCTTCAGGTGCAACTGCGACGCTTTCTCACTAAAAAGCACGACGCAGTTTATGCGCTGCAAAACCCTCCCCAATTGTAATAGAACCAGTGGAAACTACCCTCTGCAAATAACGACAAAATAATATGCTGAACACATGGAGTTGCGCCTAGAGGGCTCGAAATGCATTGCGCTTTTTAATAAAAAATAGTAAGATTTAACTTCACATCTTATGAACGTAAATCAGTCGCTACTACAACGAGAGGTACTGTGGATAATATGAAATAATCTCTTTCAACTTGACTGGCAGCAGGTATTTCGACGTCAGCAAACTGGTGAACACCAGTGGAATCTACTTCACTGTTTTCTAATCGCATTCATTAGTGTCATAAAATGCTCCTCGACTCTGCTGCACAGTTTTTGTAAAACACATTTTGATTAAAAAACCACCACGAGCATCTAAATTTTATTATTATTATCATTCTGCGTCTGTTTGAGATGTCATAGGCATTATCGTAATTAATGAAGAAAAGCGCCTCTCGTCACAAATCCTGATTTTTATTTCAATATACGATGCGTTTTGAGCCCTGGGGACTCCTCTTCAGGTGCTTGATCAGTCTTCATCTCCTTCCGAATTTTGGTTAATACTGGTCTTATCAAGAGTAGGAAGATGTATTACAAAGTGGCATATACAAATTTCACAAAACAAAGACGAGACAGAAATCTCACTGTTTCCAGTAGTGGTTAAATAGTTTCTAATCACGGTATGATTAGATATATTTGTATACGTACGCACACTTTTCGTATCACAGCACATTTGTAAACAATTCAAAAAAGGCAATATACAAGTATAAAGATGTTACATTTCTACGTATACACAGAGTGTTGCTTTTTCAGATACAAAGATGTTACATTATTGTTTAGACAGATTTCATTTCTAAAATACTTACTTGTGTAGGTATCAGATGTGACCTTGTGTTATGAAATGGATGGAGCTATTAAATTAATTAATTTAGAAATAATAAACTTCTGAAAATTCTGAGAAAATTGTAGCTGTTAAACTCTGTTCGTTTAACATGTTCGGAAAAAATGTTTCGTTGTTTAAGAAATTTATAATTGTTGTAGCAGATCAAATTATTCATTTTACTCCATAATAAAATAAAACTCACAACAGAACGTGAAACAAGCCAGTCTATAAATTTCTTAGACTTCACAATTGTTAATGAATACGGACAACATAGTTTTTACTTCCTCCAGAAGCCAACCTATGTTGATGTCACAAATCATCACACCATCCAAACACACACAAGCATGCTGCATTTAGGTCCACGTTGAAGAACGCTTACACGTTACCTTTATAACCCAAAGCACTAACGCTAGAAACAGATACCATCGAAGCAATTGCAATGAATACTGGATATTTAATACAATTAACTGACAAAGTATCCAACAAAATACATAGCAACCTCAGCGATAGAAGCACTACAGGTAAAAGAGATGACACAACACAAATCTTTACAAGCAATCCCTACTTAGACATATCGTCACAAAAAAGTTAAAGATATCTTTTTTCAAAAACTACACACCTGGACACCACTTACCTCATGCAGCAGACGCAGAAACCCGAATAGCGGAATGCAGTGGAATGTATAAATTGCAATGTAACAGTTTCCTTGCTTCCTATATAGCAAACATGGGAAGTCATTTTCCATAAACATAACAAGGAACAGACTAATATTTTCAGGTTTCACCACTCTGATAAATGCTCAGTGGCTAACCATATGTATCTTAATAAACACGAAGTCTAACTATATTCCTCCCAGAAAATAAGGATAGAAACTTGATCTGCTAGAACAAATAGAAGTACTGTTACAGAAAGAAATATTTTCCGAAAAAAATTCAACGAACAGACTTTAAAAACCACCATTTTTTCAGCAATCTTAAAAGTTTATTTTATCTGAAGAAATAAGTATTTAATAGTTGCAATAATTATCAGGTCATAGCTGATATCTACCAAATAATTGGTTTGCAGATTACTACTACGAATAAATAATTATGTATATATGCAGAAATGTAACATCTTTATATTTGGATATCCCTTGACTTGTTTAAAATGTGTTTAAAAAGGTGCCGTTAAACGAGAAGTATCTATATGTAAATAATTTTGTTTACAGATACGGTGCTTAAAAACAATCTAACCATTACTCGAAACAGTAAGTAACTTTTCAAAAAATGGTTCAAATGGCTCTGAGCACTATAGCACTTAACTTCTCAGGTCATCAGTCCCCTAGAACTTAGAACTACTTAAACCTAACTAACCTAAGGACATCACACGCATCCATGCCCCAGGCAGGATTCGAACCTGCGACCGTAGCGGTCGCGCGGTTCCAGACTGTAGCACCCAGAACAGCTCGACCACTCTGGCCGGAAAGTACCTTTTCGGTTCTGCCTTAATTGGGTAGAAAAATGAAGTCGTAATTTGCCACTTTGTAATTCACCTATGTGCTGTTAACAGAAACTGTAATAACCTAAATACGGAAGGCACCTGAAGACAAGACCCAGATGTGGAAGTGCATAGTGTACTGGAATAAAAATTGCAATTTGTGACCGAAGGTGGTTTGCTTTTTATTTTAGGAATACTGACAGCAGTGTATAGAATTAAGTTAACATCATTATGACGAATACCACACGAATACAATTTTAAGATACATTTAATAAGTATCCAGCATATAAGAAGCTGCCTGCATTCAAGGTGAACATAGATATTTGATACATTTTAAAACTGTAGATGTACTGTATACAAGGTAAAAAATTTAAAATCCTGCCAGCTGGCGAGTTTAATGGTGAACGTAATTGGAAATAATAATATTAATAATAATAAATGAGATTAATTTAGCTGCTTGTGGTGATTTTCCATCAGAACATCGTTAGTGTCAGTCACGTACTTGTCGGGTTCAGCTGCAGGTGCAGCTGTTTCGCCGACTGCCGGGTCCCGCCCGTCGCATACTGTTTTGCCGTGCTACCAGTTTTTCGTCTTGTTTGAAGACCGACGCCGATCCGTTGCCGCACAACTTCGTAACGTGTGTGAAGCGTGTCTGCTGCAGTGGCCCACATATCTCAGCACCTCCACAAATTCTTTATTCATTTGTCGTCGTCGTTCTGCGACTACACAAACTGCTGATACATTGGCAATATGAGCTTCCTACATCTCTGCTTCGTTGGGGTTTGCTTTGCAGCACTTTACGTGCCAGCTTAAAAGTTGCTGGTGCCTCTTCAGATTGGTATATTTTGCGCGTCACATACCATGCCTGTTAGGCAGCAATGTTTCTTTTTATGTTTTCTTTTCTCACTGTGTCCCTTAAAGTGACCCTCAATTAGTGTATCACCACCTTGGCAAATAGTTCAAAATTCGCTCCCACGTACGAGAGCCAGCTGCTTCCTCAGCAACTGACGGCAGTAAATCAGTCTGCGGCGATCGGAGTGAGGAATGACTATGCTCGCGGGAAAAGGTGAGGGAAACGTTCAAGTCGAGCAAGTCGGTCACGTGTAGTCTACAGCTGCAGGGGACGTGGTATCGAACTCTCTGGATAAAGAGTTCCAGTTGAGAGTTGGCAATACTCTCTTACGATTTAAAGGTCGGCTACAGCGCGCAAACACGAGCTCTGGAATCTAAGAATTGTTGTCGCGCTTCGCAGCGCACGGATTAATTAGCGGCACTTTGGAGGCCAGTGTAGGAGCGCGCCTGCTGTGGTGCGCACGTGTTTTGGGCGAGGGGTCGTCGCCGAGCTGCCGTACTGCCGTGTCCGCCAGCAGAGACACAGGATTTCGTATTTAGTTGATATTTTTTATAATTTGCAGCGCGCTTATTAATTTAAAGAAAAGGGTTTGTGTATGTGCGTAGCAGCAAACGGTAATTTTGATAATGATAGGAGTTGAATTCTTAAGGGAAACCATTGTTAGGCGAATAGATTAAGCATTGATTTTTGTCATTGATTTCTTTTGTAATTGTCAGGGAATTGTTTCACTATGTATTTAATTGAGAAGTATTTCAGTCTCTCTCAAGAGTTTGATTAATTTGTAATATTGCTTTAATGCCACTGGAGGCAGATTTACATACGAAGCGGTTGTTCAAACAGCTTCTAGCGTTTTGTTAATTGAACGAGAAAGAATCGCTTTCAGAATATAGTTTTTGAAAAAATGAATTACTTGTTTGGGTTATCATTTATCGAGTTTAGATTTGACCAAACCCTTTCTCTTAAGTTTTATGTAGTTGTAGTAAGGAGCAGCAGCCGCAGCAACAGCAGGAGCCGCCATACAGAACATGCAATGCACTGAGCATGAATAATAGGCTTTTTTATGTTTTTGTTAAATAATGGAATGCAGCAGATCAAGCAGTAGCAGCAGAAAGACCAAGTTAAGTTATTTGTTGCGCACAGGACCAATTTTAAAAAAAATGAAGTTTAGGCGATCTCTGTAATAGTAAAGTTAACAAGAGTACAAGCACGAGATTTTCAGTAGAAAGCACGAGATAAAAAGATAGAGCTCGCGACTTTCACAGTAACTGTACGGATAAATGTCTACTAAGCAGCAGTTTCTGCGATATTACTAATAGTACAAAGAAATGCCAGCTTTGGGAGCACATTTCGCATGTAACTGCATTTCACGCTAGCAAGGAATCTGCGAGAAAATTATTTTCTCAGTGCAATTTGGCTTTAAAAAGGTGTCGGAATAAACAATTCGCCACGTGTCAAAAAGACAGAAATTTTTACGCAAGTGTGTTGCAGATCGGAGGTGAGACACAAGTGGCCTTCAGTGTGTCAGTTAAGCTGCCGCTCCGCTTGCGAGACACGGCAGCTGCGGCGCCCGGCGTCCGCTGGGTCTTCAGTTCGCTTTGCCGGGTAACGCCTGCTGTTGTGTACACTGAGACCACAGAAACAAACAGACAGGGCTTCAGTCAAAACAGTAACGGTTCCCGTAGCAAGCACTTGAAGTAACTGGCAACCGGTAGGAATTTTAAAGTCACGCACTGTGAAGATAACAGAGCCCTGTGAAAGAAATGAACAGTTCATTTGAAAGCGAAGGTGCCGTGAATGTTTGAAAGTCCAGTGCGAGTGCAAATTCCACCCTGAAATCCAAGAAAAATAAAGAATGAGGCCACCAAGAAGACAATGTCTGCTCAATGGAAAAGTCCTTTCTGATGGTTCAAAAGGCTCTGAGCATTATGGGACTTAACATCTGCGGTCATCAGTCCCCTAGAATTTAGAACCACTTAAACCTAACTAACCTAAGGAAATCAGACACATCCATGCCCGAGGCAGGATTCGAACCTGCGACCATAGCGGTCGCGCGGTTCCAGACTGTAGCGCCTAGAACTGCTCGGCCTCCTCGGCCGGTGGTCCTTTGTGAACGCGTTTGTGTACGGAGCTGAAACGTCGGTGGCACACAGCTGAGACAAGAAAACTTGTTGCCACAGAGGAATGTTCGAGTTTAGAAGGGTAGATCCGATATCAAATGCGAATGATGTTTGGTTTGTGGGGCGCTCAACTGCGCAGTCATCAGTGCCCGAATCAAATGTGAAGGCATTCAGTCGGATTGGGGAGAAAAGAAATTTATCGCTCAATGTAACTAGAAGTATAACATCAAGAAATCGGAAAACTGCAAGTGGAAAGTATGGATGGGGGGGGGGGGGGGGAGAGGAGAGATAAGCATTCTTCGGACAGATTTCAACAGTCTTGAAGAGCTTCGCACAGAATAGACTGCTGCGGAGAGCTGCATGGAAGCATTCTTCGGACTGAATACCACAACGACAAGTTTTACATGTCGCTCCACACTATTGGCTCTAGGCATTTTACGGCTGTTCCTGTTTCCACTGAATCATTGTCAATACTGTAAACTCAAAGAAGCACATGGATTTTCGGTGAGGGCATCTTCTTTGTTTCTATGAGGATATCGGTCCAAATTTTTAATAGCTCTCCTATTTCCATAATGTACGACAACTGAAGCATACAGCAGTTTCATTACAAATATAGAAATGAAGGCGTTATGTGACAAACACACATAAATTTGACATAAGTTAGAGATTAGATTAGATTACTACTTGTTCCATAGTTCATGAATACGACACTTCGCAACGATGTGGAAAGTGTCACGTTAATAAAAGGTGTGAATACAAGATATTACATCACACGAAATATTACATGACACTTATTTTTTATTTTATTTTTTTGTGGTGGTGGGGGGGGGGGGGGGATTACCCACTTACTATATCCAAAAATTCAGCTAATGAGTAGAAGGAGTTGCCATTCAGAAATTCTTTAAATTTCCTTTTAAATGCTATATGGCTATCTGTTAGACTTTTGTGGCAGCATAATTTACCTCCTTCTGAGCCAAAGCTAGATTTACCCTTAAGTAGTGAAGATCATCCTTTGTCCTAGTGCTGCAGCCGTTTGTCAGTTATTACCCAGAGAACAGGAAGTCATCACCCATTCAAGTTACTTGCCAGCTGTAACACTAGATAAAATTATAGATTATTTCACAAAATCGACCTGGTCTGAGTATGGCGCCTGCAAGTGACACACGCTCTACTGGGTGTGACTAAACACTCTACTGCGTTACACGCTGTTGACATTGTCTCTGCTACTTACAGATATAAACTGACGAATATTCATGTATACACAAAATGTGATAGCTGGGCGAAGGGGGGATATTTTACAAGACCTCGTTTGTTGCATTCCAAATAATGTCACATTGACTTATGAACATAGGGAGAAAATGTTTAGGGACTGATTAATCACGGGACTTGTGTGCATTTAAATCAACTTGTGTTGTTCACCAGAATCAGTTGTAGCAGCAGCAGCGCTCCGTCTTCAGGCCAGAAGTGGCCCACCGGGACCATCCGACCGCCGTGTCATCCTCAAGCTTGAGGACGCGGACAGGAGGAGCGCGTGGTCAGCACACCGCTCTCCCGGTCGTTGT
This sequence comes from Schistocerca gregaria, assembly GCF_023897955.1. NCBI lineage: Eukaryota > Metazoa > Arthropoda > Insecta > Orthoptera > Acrididae > Schistocerca > Schistocerca gregaria. The sequence goes on from NC_064926.1 coordinate 544,553,313, forward strand.
GACGGTTTTGTTTGACCGGAGCCGCTACTATTCGGTCGAGTAGCTCCTCAGTTGGCATCACGAGGCTGAGTGCACCGCGAAAAATGGCTACAGCGCATGGCGGCTGGATGGTCACCAATCCAATCGCCGGCCACGCCCGACAGCGCTTAACTTCGGTGATCTCACGGGAACCGTTGCATCCACTGCGGCAAGGCCGTTGCCTGAATCAGTTGTGCGGAGAGTTAAATCTTCGGACGTGGAATCATGGTCGATATCTTCTGCTTCAGTCTACAGTTGGTCGGAGGAAAAACGAACACAACGTGCTACGGCAACACTTTAAGAGTAGCACGCAAGTAAGCAGATTGGAACAGTACGTAAAAAGTCCTGGCACATCAGCAAGTGGAATGTGCTGCACTGGACCGGACGACTGAAGGATCGTTGAGGGACCTTTTGTGCACCAGCCGTCCCCCAGCAACAGTGCAGAACGCAATACATTACATTTATCTACGCTGAGGGTCTTGTGAGAGTCCCCGCTCCGGGCGCCACACCCCCGGACCCAGCTGCAGCCTCCTGGCACTGCACTTGAGGTACGGATCAGCGGATAGCCCGCCGACGTCGCAGCATCCGCCGCCAAGCGCCGCGTACACTGTCCACCGTGCAGACCTGGCGTCCTGCGGTCCTGGCCTCGCTCTGCGGCCTCGTCGCGGCGAAACACGAAACAAGGTGAAGGGTGGTACGTGTGTGGGCGGGGTGGAGGCCGAGGCAGCGTGCCGGCGGCATGGAAGGGTGAGCAGCACTGGCGAGAGGCAGGCGGCGCGCCCGATAGCGGCCTCTTATCTCTGGCAGCAGCGCCATGGCCGACCCAGCATGGCCGATCTGGGAGGAGGGGGCGCAAAGGCGTGGGTGAGCGGCGGCACGGGGTGGGGGCTTTTGATCGGTGGAGGGGGGAGGGGGAGGGCAGGGAGCTAGAGGTAGCCGCTACGCACCTCTTACTGCGCCACCAGGCGGTTACCACACCGCGCCGGTACACGGGTGCAGCGTGGGAACGCTACAGACACGTCCTGTCTCGGCTGAAATAAACTACGGCACCAGTCAACGTTTCTCCATGTGCTTCTACAAATTCTAGGCATCCGAATAATAGCCGGCCGATGTGGCAGAGCGGTTCTAGGCGCTTCAGTCTGGAACCGCGCCACAGCTACGGTCGCAGTTTCGAATCCTGCCTCGGGCATGGATGTGTGGGATGTCTTTAGGTTAGTTAAGTTTAGGTAGTTCTAAGTTCTGGGGGATTGATGACCTCAGATGTTAAGTCCCATAGTGCTCAGAGCCATTTGAACCATCCTAATAATAAAAAACAAGGCGTACTGCTCCCGTAGTCAAGAAACGATTGCAGCGGGATTTAAGTGTCAGGAAGTCGTTTCTGAAAGTATTTATATGGAGTGTAGCTATGTATGCAAGTGAAACGTGGACAATAAATAGTTTAGACAAGAAGAGAATAGAAGCTTTCGAAATGTGGTGCTACAGAAGAATGCTGAAGGTTAGATGGGTAGATCAAGTAACTAATGAGGAGGTATTGAATAGAATTGGGGAGAAGAGGAGCTTCTGGCTTCTGGCACAACTTAACTAGGAGAAGGGATCCGTTGGTAGGACATGTTCTGAGACATCGAGCGATCACCAATTTAGTATTGGAGGGCAGCGTGGAGGGTAAAAATCGTACAGGGAGACCAAGAGATGAATACACTAAGCAGATTCAAAAGGATGTAGGCTGCAGTAGGTACTGGGAGATGAAGAAGCTTGCACCGGATAGAGTAGTATGGAGAGCTGTATCTAACCAGTCTCAGGACTGAAGACCACAACAACAACAACAACAAGACACACACACACACACACACACACACACACACACACACACACTGGTAATCTCTGGGCCATTATCTGTACCGCAACTTCCCATTTGCTATCCTGAAAAACCGAGTCAGCATACCTCTATGATCAGTGAGATGTTGAGCACAGAAAGAGGAAGAGGTGTTGCTAGTATTGTGCTATGCATAGCTTGGGGATAAGTTTTTCTAGATAAGGAAAAAAGAAGGAAAAAACAGTGTGAAGGTGTTATGTGGAATGTTGGATGTTTTATAATCATTGATATTATTTATTTGTATAAAAATTTTCTTTTACCAAACCCCTGCTCGGTTCTATCTACGTAATGCTTCAATGTATTGCATAACAGGTACTTTTTAGCTGCCTTTTTAAATAAGTGTATTTTTTCATTTTCCTTAATCTCGTTGGGTAATTTATTGTACAGTTTTATTCCTTGGTAGAAAGTGCTGTTTTGAGTTTTATGTTTATTCTTCGTGATAAATGTAAGTTGAGTCTAGCTCTTGTTCCATAGTCCATGAACAGAGCTGTTTGTGCAGTAACTACCAATGTTATTTTTGATGTGTACAACTGACTGATAAATGTATTCACACAGAGCATTTAAAATCCCCAGTGTTTTAAACAAATGTTTAAAATGAGCTCGACTTCTATTTTTGGTTATCATTCTTATGGCTCTTTTCTGGATTTTGAAAACTGTGTCCATATTTTGTGCATTTGTTCCCCAAAAAAGAATGCCATAGCTAAGAACTGAGCGTACATATGAACAGTACGTAACTAAAAGACACTGCATGTTACACACTGATGACAGGATTCTAAGAGCATAACATGCTGCTGACATTCTGTTTGCAAGTATCTTTGTATGTTCACACCACTTCAGCTGACAATCAATATTCATTCCTAGAAATTTTGCACTTGTTACACAGTCTATAGAGATGTCATCAACATTTAATTCAACATTGTCATTTTTCCTCTTCAAACTGAAATTCATGACATTAATTCTATTTATGTTCAGTGTTACATCATCGCTCATTGACCAATCGTAAACTTCTTTGAGAGCTTCATTTGATTTCTCGGCAGTAACTATAATATTGCTGTCATCAGCGAAGAGAATTTTTTCACCATGAGTAACACGAGTCGGAAAGTCATTGATGTATATCAAGAATAGTGTTGGTCCTAATATGCTACCTTGCGGAACCCCTATATTAATATATTTTGGTTCTGATAAGTGTTTTACTAAATATTTGGATATATTTGAAGTATGTGTTATCTCTACTCTTTGCACCATATCTGCTAGATATGATCGAAACCAGTCATTAGCTACCCCTCTTATTCCTAATGCTTCTAATTTTTTAAATAGAATCTTAACGTTAGCTATATCAAAGGCCTTAGAAAGATCAAAAAATATGCTTGTGACACACTCATCTTTGTCTAGAGCATCAAGTACAACCTTTGTGAATTCTACTATGGCTGACTCCGTATTTTTGCCGCTTCGGAAACCAAACTGTGATTCGCTTCAAACATTGTATTTATTCAGGTAATTCATTAATCTGTCTTTCATAATTGTTTCTATTATTTTTGAGAATGGTGACAGCAGGGAAATGGGCCGGTAATTTTCTATAATTTGTTAAGGGGCCTTGTATAATCTCTATGCACTATCACAGTACACGCACTGGTACTTCATCTAAGCCTACTGACTTTTTATTTCTTAGTTTTTGAACAGTCTTATTGACTTCATTCTCTGTGGCTGGAAGTAACATCATTGTATTTAGTGCAAATTATTAACAGGTGTTATATTTGGGTTTGTTTGCCTCTCCCTGTTCCCTTTTTTATAACATCACAGTCAGCTTTGCTTTAATTCTCTGCATTGTATATTATTTTGTCATTAAATATATGGTATAAATTTAAGAAATCAGGGTCATTGCCACTCTTTTTCATGGAACTGAGGTATTTAAGTGTTTGGGAGGACTTCTTAATACCAGCTGTTATCCATCTGTTTTTGTGAGGTGTCGATACAGACATGCATATTTTTGGCAATGCCTTCCCAAAGTTCAATTTAAATAATGTGCAGAATTTAGAGAATTTCATATTAACATTGGTTCCCCTATACATTTCATCCCAGCTTTGTTTTGCTAGTTCCTTTGAAAAATCTTTTATTTTGATTTCTGATAGATGTCGTTTGTAGGCTTGTGGTGTAGGGGATGATTCGACACCTGATTTTACTGTTGTTATTTGACAGATATGGTCTGATAGTCCGAGATCTTTTAAAGTTACATCACATTTTTCCCTGACCATATTTCTGGTCACATGATCTATTACTGATGCAGTCTGTCATTGTAGTAACTCTTGCTACACTAGTGACCAATAGGGCACGCTAAAACTTTGAACCATATTTATGTGGGTGTGGCTGGATTCATTTATGATACTAGTGTTGATGTTAATGTCCCCACACAGAATTATGTTGACCTTTGTACTTGAGACTTGGTCTAGAACTTCTGTTAATTTATTGAAAAAAGTGTCCACACTACCACTGGGAGGTCTATACACACACAAAATGATAAATTTCTTGGTGATATCAAGCCCTGTTAATTCAATAGCTGATATTTCGAAGTGTTTGTCTTCACTTGCTGTATTGAGGTCATGTCTTGATTTGAACTGTATTCCTTTTCTCATGTAAATACATGGTCCTCCACCACTTGATGCAGTTCTACAGTGAGAGTTTGCCGTTTCATACGATATAACACAACCTGTTGGATTTCTGTCTCTTTACACCAGTGCTTAGTAACACAAACTACTATGCAATTCAAAGATTGGAGCTCAACTTATAATAGTTGTATTTTATTTTTTATTGATTGCATGTTTTGATGGAGGATTGTTAAGTCTGTGAAATGCCCCATGTTACTCTTTCCAATTGTTTGTTTTTCTTTGTGACATCTTGTATGTGTAATATTTGGAGTGCTAAAATCTGTCTTCCCGTGAGTGACTGTTTCAGTATTTTTTAAAGTGCTGGGGATATTTTTTAGGCAGGGGAACCTATTGTCTGGATTTATACTAAAAAAGACTTACTTTTCCTACCCATGACAACAGGTATTTAACCATATGTGACCCGAGATCCACCATATATTTTCATGAATCGGCTGTACCAATCTTCCCTTCTCAGTCTTGTTTAGGTGTGGGCCATGCCTAGTGAAACGCCATCTGTTGATAGTCCCGACGGGCAAAGTTGGCTCCATCGGAGCCATCCCTGTCCCCAGATTGATTCGCCTCACAGCTCCATCAAGGTGTGGCCGATCGTGACGCCGGAACAACTCAACAAAATGTATGTTGATGCCATGAGTCAGGGAAGCTATCTTGTCCAGGTCACCACCTATGTCATATGCCCCATCCCTATCCGAACTGTTTCCCGCCCCACCCACTATCACTACATGCTCCTCTTTTGTAAAGTCCTTACATAAAGACCCCAGGTCCTCTATCACATGACTTAGCCCTGCATTTGGCTCGAAGATACTGGTGGCCTGGTACGCTGCCCCTAAACTTTCCTGTAACTGAGGGCCTACACCTTGCCCATGGCTACTACGTAGCAGCAGCACTTTCTTATTCCTAGCACTTTGTACACTCCTAGGCGTCTTGGCCTCGGTTGAAGTGTGCTGCCCATTTTCTGCTCCTCGTTCTACCTGAGGCTCTTCTCCACCGGCACCGGTAAATACCTGTTTTTGGTGTTGTTGATAAAACTGTCAGATCGCGTTCTCTTTCTTCCTATCCTCCTACCAGCTGCCATTTCCCAATCACCCTCCTCCCCCCTATCTCCCATGATCCTTATCAGTTCTTTCCTTGCTTCCTCCAACTCTGCCTGAAGGGCACAGAATTTCCTTTCCTGTTCCCCATTCAGAATGTTCCTACTCTGCAGTTCCAGGAGAGAGCATCTTCTGTTAATTTGGGAGCAAAACTATTCCGTCTAGAAAACACCTCAAAAAGTGGCAGCTATTGGCAACTATTTGGAAAACATGTCAAGTTTTGGCCGCGTGGGTTTAGCCGAGTGGTCTCAGGCGCTGGACTATGTGGCTATGTGGCTGGTCCCGGCGGAGGTTCGAGTCCTCCCTCGGGCATGGGTATGTGTGTTTGTCCTTAGGATAGTTTAGGTTAAGTAGTGTGTAATCTTACGGACTGAGGACCTTAGCAGTTATGTTCCATAAGATTGTCGAGTTTTGACATGTTTTTCTAAATTCAAATGTTTAACAAAATATTTAAAATTCAAATAAAAAAGCTCTCGCAAAGGCCCCTTAAATTTAATTGTGGTGTCACAGCCAGACACCACACTTGCTAGGTGGTAGCCTTTAAATCGGCCGCGGTCCGGTAGTATACGTCGGACCCGCTTGTCGCCACTATCAGTGATTGCAGACCGAGCGCCGCCACACGGCAGGCCTAGAGGGACTTCCTAGCACTCGCCCCAGTGGTACAGCCGACTTTGCTAGCGATGGTTCACTGACTTCTACGCTCATTTGCCGAGACGATAGTTAGCATAGCCTTCAGCTACGTTATTTGCTACGACCTAGCAAGGCGTCAGTATCCGTACTATTGATGTTGTGAAACATATATCATAAAGAGCGACGTTCTCCATTAATGGATTAAAGTTAAGTATTCCACCACCTACGTCCGTTTTTCTCAATTCTAATTCCCTTGTCATGTTCCAGACCTCACGCCAGCCTGCGTCAGCTGAAACGCGTGCATTTCGGCCTCCTTTAGGAACACGGTTGGCTCTCCTGCCAACCACAACATTAATTATCTTCCATTTTTAAAAAAATTCGAGTGAATCGGTTAATCTGTCGAGGTTCTAGAGCGCTTCACGCGCTGAAGACGTTTTTCGGAACTTGCGGTTAGTTTGCGATCCCGGGACCACTGAGGCTTCCTTCCTCTCAGATTCTGAATCTGGTGCAGTATCTTTTTTAAATCCGGACTCTTGAGAAACTGAGACATTCCCTACACCGCGGCGGCCACGCTTTTCTTCTCAGATAACTCCGCGAAGTTTTTTGTGCTGTTCGTCCCTATGACGACTGCGGGCACGTTCATTCATGGTCTTCAGAATAGGCGAATAACCCTTGCTGAATATATCTCCGCCATACAAGGTGTTCGAAAAAAGTGTCGAGTACTTTGAGAGGTGGTAGTACTTTTCGGAACAACAAAAGTAAGTCCAATAAATGTGGGTCCGAAGGTGCATAATTTCAGCGCCAAACACCTGTCAATAGGAATTGTTCCATGTGGCGTCCATTTGTGACAATGCATCCCTCTGCACCTAGGTTGATCGGGGTGACGTAGACCAATTCGTTTAAGTGCCTTGAAATGTACCCGTAACCAAAAGTCTAGGGAGTTGAGGTCTGGGGAACGAATGTGACAGGCCAATGTGTGCCCCCTCCCTCCTCTCGGCCAATCCAGCTGTCCTGCAATGTCTGCTCTGCGTCACGTGTTCACCCACATTGTGACGAAAGTGTGCTTGAGCGCCATCATACACGAATCACATTTGTATTCGTCGCTGCAATACGTTAATGAGGAAGTCCAGATAATATGCCTCAGCCAACCTTAGTGGTAGCACTTATAGTATTGTCAATCTATCGCCAACTACGCCTGTCCATACGTTGTTTGAGAATCGGTGTCGATGCTCTCTTCCCCAGTTGCTTGGGAATCTACATCTGCCCATACGGGCTGGTTATGTAAATTGTGAATTTCCATAACCAGCCCGTATGGACACATGTAAGTCTCTTGTAAACTCTGCCTCATCGGTAAATAAGTTAATGGACATGCACAGGATCTACGGTACACTTCTGCAACAGCTACCGGCACAGCCACCTGTGGCCTTAGGGGCTGAATGCGCTGTGTAGACGATATGGGCACAGCAAGTACCTCCCAGATTTGAAAGTGAGACGCGCCTTCTGCTGCCGCTAATCGTCGCACACTGGTCCCAGGCGAACGCAGCACGCGCTCCTCCACTGCCAGTCTTCCGAGATGCCAGGGTACCTTTGTCCCTCAGACGCTGGAAAAAGTCGGCCGAACCGGCACTCTGCGCTGCCGATATTTTTCAGCGTAGAGGGCACGGCTCGCAGGCTACGTCCATTTGCTACACCACAGCAGAATGTCGTATCAGCCATGTCACTTGTCGAATAGTAGGCTTCCATTGCTGACAGGTTTATCTCGGAAAGTATGCATTTCCGGACCCATGTTTATTGGACTTATTTTTCTTGTTTCGATGAGTACTACCACCTCTCAAAGTATTCGCACTTTTTTTTTTGAACGCACAGTGTATACTGTTATTTCAAGGTGTTCTGCCTCACGATGACGATCTTTCGGTAGCAGTTTTGGAACACACACGCCGAAGCTCTCTGTCATTTTGTGTGTGGCGCCGGTGCATTTTTAAGCAAACCTTCATTGGACCGAAATTCGTATACTGATCGAATCTTTTCATCGAGCGCCTACAGCTGCCTGTATTTCGGCTGGCGCATGGTTCCATTCAACACGCTGTATTTTCTATAATACTTTTACAACTAACATTCTTTTTCAAGCATAATCTACTTACTTCACAGACGCACAATATGCAAAAAAAATTCATTTTTCTGTCGGTCACTACCAGAACCTCTCCCTCAAAGGAGGAAAACTCATTTTTCATAGGTAAGCACCGCTCGCAAATGTCGAATTACAGTTCTCATAATAGCAAGACGTGCTTTATATGTTGTAAAACTTTGAGACATAAAGTACTACTTGGTTAATGTCTAAAGGGCTAATTTATGCGATCTCATGTGCTAGACAAATGCGGCCAGTTAATCTGTTGAGTATAAAATCATTTCAAGCAATGTCCGTCAACAGATAAGGGATATATAATATGACAATTATATGTCACCCCATCCGTATTATTCCCATTTCAGAACCACTGTGTTTATTTTACAATTGGAACATGCAGACTACTAATAGTATTTATAAAGTGGAGAACGATTATGGGTGATTATTGTTATAGCTGTTCTAAGAAAGATCGAAGATTAAAAATATGGCACCCGAAAGTAAAAACGCGAAAATTTCGAACCTAAAAGTATTTCAAAGTTTTTTCAAAAAATTTACACAACAATGTTTCGATAGGGAAATTTTTTCACGTGTGTGTGTGTGTGTGTGTGTGTGTGCTTCGCTCTTTTGTTAATTTTATTCTACTCGTTGCATTTTTATAAGTATTTTTTTTTTAAACGTAGCAGACATTGGTACGTAAAATGTATAAAAAAGTAAAATATTGTTGCAACTTGCCTGTTTATTACACAAAGCGAAACAAATAATCAAATTTCAATAAGAATAAGGTTCGTAGGAGAGCTTCTGTAAAGTTTGAAAGGTTGGAGACGAGGTACTGGCAGATGTAAGGCTGTGAGGACGGGGAGTGAGTCGTGCTTTGGTAGCTCAGATGGCGCCGACACGGTAGCTCAGCGTGTTCGGTCAGAGGGTTAGTTGCCCTCTGTAATAAAAAAATTAAAAAAATAAAAAACTGAGTTAATTGATCAACGACGAACTGAAACGAGTGTCTTGCGACGTCCGCCCCATGCAGATACAACTAACAAAATGAGATTTAAAAATTTAAAAAAAAGAAAAAGATTGTAGATCACTTGCTCGCGAAAGGCAAAGGTCCCGAGTTCGAGTCTCGGTCCGGCAAATAGTTTTAATCTGCCAGGAAGTTTCAGTGAGGGACGTAACCGCTAATTTGATGCGTGTCATAGACCCAGATGTGTTATTCCTCGGGACACTTTCACTTTGGCGTACTAGGATGCCATTTTGTAATTTGCCCGCAGTGTCATTTAACAGACTCTTCGCGTTGCCATCAGGTGAAACACAAAACGCAAAAGCAGTGGTGCCTATCCCTTATTTTCTTTAAAAAATTAATTACCATCAAACGAAGTGTGAGGCTCTGAAATAAGATGGAACAATAACTGAGAATTATCTTAACAATGATGATGACAAACCTGCAAAAGGACTTACAGGCAAACTTTATGCTCTTCCGAAATCGTTTGACCTGAGATCCAAAGCGCGGTGAAAGCAAAAGTCGTGTTTTGGGGCCATGAATGTTCACTCCATATACATACTCCAACCCTCTGGTTTATTCCAGCTTGTTCAGTATATCGAAGTTAAGTGTTAGTAAAATCAGCAACATGCTCTGCTCACGCCATTCTACATAAACACGAAGAATCTCATAACTATTTCCAGGGCTAATTACCGCCGGAAATGTAGCATATCCACCGATATATACCTGTATAAACAGCCATTTAGAAAGATAAGCACACACATTGCTCCATAATGCGAATGAAGAACTAGAGTATCCTGGGCGGTCAACTAGAAATAATATGCTATGTTTTTCACAACGAACGAAGACCTTGGCGATTCAAATATTTCTTCAAGGTTCTTCGTGCTCTTTAGACATTGTCTAACCGACTGTAGCTTCGTAGAAATTTTTATGAATAACTTGTAAGAGTTCTTACAGCTAGAATTTAAAAAAATAGAATTGCCATATGTACTCAGTCATGAGGGAAGTTACTAATTCTGTGCTATGCTTTCGGGGTTTAAGCCACATATTCATGTCATTCTCGTTTAGGGTCAGTGTATGACGTAGCTGTCCATCTCAGTGAATTTTTATCGTGATGAAGGAGGACAATCTAAAATTACGAAATGGAACTGTGAAGTCAGTAAAAGCTTGTAGGGACTACAGTGTAAATACTATGAAAATATATTTCCTATTCTTAGTCGCGCCAGCCACTCAAAAAACCCACAACGCTTCCGAATAGCTATACCGTCGGTAAGCCAAAGCATTCGAGCAAAGACGAATGCCACAGAAATTTGCTAATTGTTAATTGCAATAATAGACATCAAGGGATGTTTATGTAAACTTTTAAAGCTTGGATTAATGACAGTTAATCAACAACGCCAATATATGTAACAGTCGAGTTACACATAAAATAAACTGCATCAATTTATAATTGACAAGCTTCATACTTTTTGTCTACATGTAAATAAATTATACTGTTGTGTGGTCGAATGGAGGGTTAAAAACCCAAGAAGAATTGTACTGTGCAGTGTAGCTGTAACCTCCCCTTCACTTATCGATCTTAATGACAGTGAAAACTTAAACCACGTGTACCTAATGGAAATTTGGGAAAAGCAATCGTCACAGAAGTTAATCTGTCGGTAAAGAGGGAGGATAGGGTTACATCTAAATGAAAGGAAAAATGCAAATGAAACTGGTGGAAATTAATTTTGAAAAGGGGTAAAGTTAATAAAGAAAGTAAATGTGCTGTCGTTACGTTGACAATTAACTAGCGGTAATTAGATATTTGAGATTTTGGGGAAATTACGGTCGCCAGTCCTATGGACAATTACTATAGTAACTGAAAAACAAAGGTTATTACATATATAATTAGCACTAGAAGCGTGGCAACTGAAGGTTGACACGTGTAGTGTGAAAACTGAAAGTTTGTCAGAAGTAATAAATTTCGCTACACTCTGACTTAATTTAGCAAAAGAATTATTAAAATCGGAAAATTGAAAGTTAATTTAGTGACTGAAATTAATGGTGAGCTTTGTTTCTGAAGCACATCGAAATTCAGTAAAATACGGTTAGTCTTGGGCTACCTCAACAATCATTTCAAAAGCTACTTGAATCTACTCAATTAAGAAATAAGAGATTTAACTTTGAACTTGAATTAAATTATTCTGAACAATTAACAACAGTAGAATTTAGTACGTACCAAGCTGAGCTGCAGTCACAGGTAAGCTAAAATACGGTAACAAAACTCGCACTCTTAATTTGTGCTTGTGTAATCTAAATATTGTAGCCAGCTATGAATACCTTAACTGAACTTTGAAATTAAAGCAGTGAAATGGAATGATACTACTTTAATGCTGGCGTCTGAATTTCAACGACAATCGGGTTCATTCCGGAAAAGGAAGCGACCCTGCTTGGTAATACAATTGGGACAATGAGCAACAAAGTTTCATGCTAAGTTGCTGTAATTTTGTGATGCAACAATTTTAAAAGCTGAGGTCTGCCATACAGTTCTAAAACTTTACGTGCTTCCAGTCTTCCTTGTTGGTTGATTGAAGGTTTGATCGAGGAGGTGGCGACAGTCACTCATTGTCGGCCGTCGCTGTTGCACAAGCTGGATGTTGGCGCGCCTTGTTCTCGACACGGTCACCAGGCGAAACGGGCTCTTGATGTGCGCCAGCTAATGCTTCCCGTCCGGGACACCGTGTCAGAAACTATCATAGCAAGTCGAGCGCAATTATATGCTGCCAAACCCCGAAAGCGCGGCAACTCGCGGGAGCGTCACACAACACACCTGCTCCACTGCACTACTCCAGCCAGACTCCCTCTGCCCTGGCCGCGCTCCACGCGACCGAGTTCACACTACCAAAGATCCTAAACACTTTGGTTCTCCACACGACCTATCGATGTATTCGTTCGATAGTATAGTTTTCCCTAGGCCAGACCCAGCGTATAAATACAAATAATATTCACAAAACTAACCAATTATAAATCGACATAAATGCATATATATGCAAATAGTAAAACAATTTCAATATACAAAGAGACAGAAATGCCAAATCTTAAGATAACAAAGTAAGGAAAAAAATTTGCAGTGCAATAGATGGAAATAGGAGGATATGCATTTCCGGCGTTACATAGCTTCTGTCCTGTTAAACGTGTTCCACACGCTACGGTCTGTTTGCACGCAAACGACACGGGGCGCGTATGATCCCAGTTGTTTTTTGCGCCCTAAGGCACAACCAGACCAAACCAAACGACACGCCTTTCGGACTACTGCTGTTTACACCTCTGAGCGAGAAGCGGCCAGCCCCCTGACAACGGATACCCAAGTTAATTACGCTAACAGCTTGTGTTTGCTAACAAAGAGGGAAAAAGCAGTGGTTTAAAGAATATGTAAACAAGAGGCAAAACACCAACTACCACAAAAGATGCTTCATAAATAAAAGCGAAACCTGCCTGATGTAAAATTTTGTTTAAGTAATAGCAGTAAGCTTAAGACGGAGAAACCCATTGTTGACAGAGCGTTAGAGGCGGAAATAACGATTTAAATGATCAAGACAGTGGCTGCTTCAGTGACGGCATTATTAATTTGCTTCGCGAGTTCCAAGGTGAACCCGAAGACTGGCGAAATTGTTTTGAAACGAACATGGAGGCATATAAATATTCACTGACGCTGATAACTCCCCTCACAGCTCTGCTAAATTCTTGTATGAAGGACCATAATTTCACCGCACGGGCGACTCAAAACGACACCGCGGTCACTGGCGACAGGACCAAATTGTGAAGGTTCAGTTCGACAATAATGTCCAAACGAGCATTGGCCGAAATAATACCCGACACGAGCCAGTCTATATACAACACTATGAAGGACGATTTCATTAAGACAAGTGAAGTATGTCAGTAATTTAACATACTAATTTTGACAAGTTGCAGACGATATGTTTACATTATTTGTAGACGTCTTTTGAACTCCATATGTTGTAAAAATTATAGGAGTGGGCAATGAGGTCTCTTTTACTTAGTTTCTGAGCGTTAGGGAATTTGCAATTCCCTCCCTGAAGTCTGCTGTCAACCTGTTAGCTTTTGCACCTCAGTATAGCACTCCACTCTGATCTCTAGGTATAATTCATAGTCTAGGGTATATGAAAAGTTATACTTTCAGTAATATGGTAGTGGACTGTACAGATTACAGCCGCACTCAGTGTTCCATTAGGCAGTACATGTAATGGCACACAATTTAAGTATCCCTGCCCGTATGTCCCAGAAGACACAGCTGCAATATGTTTCTACATCATCTTAACACTACATTCTGACTGCAGTCTTCTGTAGGGTAAATACTTTTATTTTACTTACGTTGCCACAAAAGATTATGGCATAGGAGAGTACTGACTATGCGTGTGATAGTAATACCGTATGCAGGTCAACGTAAAGAGATTTCTAAGTGCAAATCAGGTAGAACCAACAATTTTGGTAACTTTCGCAACTATTTTTTAGTTACGATTTCCCTGTTTGGTGTTTGCTCCTGTTTTCCCCTATTAAAATTACAAGCAGCTACTATCTTACCTCGATTGCTGTAATCGTTAGTTTTAACTTTCCAAACACAAGTATGACTCTTATATCCTTACACATTATAAAAATGGATGTATACGCGCGCCCGTGTGTGTGTGTGTGTGAATGTGTGAGTGTGTGTGTGTGTGTGTGTGTGTGTGTGTGTGTGTGTGTGTAATTCCACATCTCCTCCTAGACCACTGGACCGATTTCAACCAGAGTTTGTACTTTAAAAAAAAATACACGGCCATTCTACTGCGTATTACTATATTTTCCTTCTGTAAAATCTAGATTTCAGATTTTTAGCCATTATCGAATACAGTAGTAAAACTCCATAGGCCATTAACATGTCATATCTGGTAAAGTAAGCGCAAAGCTGCTTCTCCATTGGCCATTATCAGCATCTTTCAAACCTAAATTATTAAATGTGTGACTGCGTAAAATTATATGTACGATGCAGAAGTATTTTTGAAAGAACTCCAGAAGTGTAACATATCTGTACATGTAGCACGTTCTTTGGCATACCAAATCAGCAGCTGATGTAAACAAATGTATGAGCCATCTCCTTTTTAGTTGAGTTCACTGATCAGTATGAATTGTAAAAGGAAATCGACCATCTGCCCTATAATCAGTAAAGGGGGCCTTTTCAGGAAGTAAGTACAATGTGTTACACTATACATCACAAAAATTTTGTTATATTTTAGGACATAAATTTAAAAGTTGCAAAGAGGCCAACGCTACAATCTGACGATGGGCTCGGGCCCGAAACTAGCAGCGACATTACGAAATCATTTAGAGAAAACTTGTGGTTGGTTGCGGCTCCTAAATGATTTATGTAAAATTTAACCAATAAATTGACTCAATTTATTGTGAAAATTACTTTTTGAAGTACTGGAGACATTTTCGCTGTTTAATAATTAGCAGTGGAAAAATTAAGAGAAATTTTTTCAAACGTCAGTTATAAAATATGGGTACAAAGTTTGAAAGCGTTGCCAACACCACACGCTTACCGGAGGTGTCAAGTGCTGACAGGGCCCCCGTAGTGAAGTGTGCCGGGTCCCCGTTCGGTGGCGGCGCGCCTGCACTGCACAACACCCACAACCCGCCCGCGCCAGCCACGGGCGGCCGGCGGCAGACACGCCTGCCCTCCTGCGCTGTTGTGCTTTACACAAAAACCGCTGCGCCGCCCTGCCTTGCCTTGCCCTTCGTCGGCTGCGTTCGAACGAATGCCGGACATTTGCCACGGCGAACATTTGCCACACTTGCCCCTTCGCCAGGCAGCTTGAGAAGCGATCCCTCAGGTAAGGGACGTCCTGCCTCGTACTTCTTCTGTCAGCTTTCAAACCGCCGTCTCCACATCTTACTCGATACAACCAGTACGTGAAGCAGCTTATTCTGCGACATCTTGCTGAATATTTATAACTTTTCGGAAACGAAAGCAATACCGACGATTGTGTCAGTATGTAATTACTTCTGCCAAGTATAAATATAGATCCCTCTGTCTGTAAGGTCGCTTCTTTTCACGCTTACTGATTGCTATGGAAACAGTCCATCGGCATGGGAGCAACAAGAAAGGAAAGATGTAAAGCGAATGCGAATTTACGCTAATCATTTCTTTTTGATCACTGCATTTGTGCCTACTTTAATTACTACAACTGCATGCCCAAAAGTCAATAAGGAAAGGAGAAATGCGAATGCGAATGTTTGAAAAGAAGAAGGACATACTCCATATTAATTTACTCTCTAAAATCCGATATCCTTTGCGGCGAAACATGAGTTAATAAAGTGTAGCGGGACAATGTTCAAAACATGACCGAAAATACGTTCACTAAATAGAGATAAGAACACCTGTGATTGACATGTCATCTAAAGTCGACGTACAATTTTAAAAGGTTAGAAATAAGGAAATGAAGTAATACATAATGCTATGCTTGTAACGTACATTGGTGTTCTACATTGCTTAGCTCTGGTATTTACAGGGTCACAGAGAAAGTATCCTAGGTTTTCGAGGGAAAAGCCGTAATTGTAATGATCTCAAGTAAAACAGAAACAAGAAGCACAACTTAAGGAAAAATATATTACATGTTTCAGCTCACAAGCGACATTGAAGCAGATAGTTCCTGTGACTCAGTATGGGCAGAGGTTATATTCGACAACCGGAATTAATTAATATCTGGCTCCTTTCACCGACCCTCGGTCTCAGATGAAACAGCTGCTGAACAGTTCAAAGAAAACTTGGGTCTCATCACAAATAGGTAGGCTACTCATACCATTTTAGTTGGCAGTGACTTCACTCTACCTTCCGTATGCCACAAATAATCCTGAGCATCACGACACATACAGGGATTAGTGAACACACAGTCGAGTGAGGTTCCATTCCGTAACAAAGAAATTCACCAAAACTAAACGCGAAATATATCAATTTATAAAAACATCTAAAAATTCGGTTGACGTTTTTCTAAGAGACAGTCTCCAATGCTTCCAAACTATGGAAGTGTAGACCACATGTGGCTTAAGTTAAAGAAATAGTATCAACAGCACTTGAGAGAGTCATACCAAATAAATTAATAAGAGACGGAACTGATTCCCCGTGGTACACAAAATACGACAGAAAGCTGCTGCAGGAGCACCGAAAAAGGTACATATAATTTTGACGAACTCAAAATCTCCAAGATCGTCGAAGTTTTACTGAGGCTCGAAATTTGGTGCGAATTTCAAATGCGAAAGTCTCTCTAGAAATGTGGCGGAAAAGCCAAAGAGATTGTGGTCCCATGTTAAGTAAACCAGCGGAAGGACTCGGTAAGCACCTTTACTGCGCGACAGGGATGACGAGAAGGAGGGGGAGACAAGGAACCCAACCCTCCGGAGCAGGTAAAAGCGTGGCGAATGTCTGGCGTGGCGAACGGGCCACACCGTCCGAACGTGCATCTGGCGGTCCGCAAAACCCCAGGCGTGGCTGCGGATGTTTCGCACTTTTCAAGCAAATAAGACATTGTAGCGTTGGCGATTGCATTTTGTTCACGTGATGCCACTTGTGGAAGTTTTTACCATAACTTTTGACTTTCTTCTGAAACAGTGTTGTGAAGGTGTTCAGCACCGTGTTACCCTTCAAGATATCGTTTGCGAGACGGCAGCTGGTCGCCGCTGAAAGTTCTTTCCCAGAACGACATTCGGCGGGCCAGCTGTACAGTGAAACTGGCGCACTGAAGCGCGCGGTTTGCGGCGATGAACTGCATGCGCAGGCATCTGCGCTGACACACTGTCCACTGCGGGCCGCCATTTAAGCATCGTGGCCAAATCTTGTGTTGTGTGCTACACTGTGTGTGCGCGTCAGTTAAGAAATGAATATCTTGACGTGTTTGTTGGAACGCGAACGTCTCCACGATGCGTCCTCGCCAGATCTTGTCTTGTTACTTCGGTCAGAGCTCCTGATCCTGACGCGACGCTCCCACCCTTGAGTCTTCTTCGGTGCACTTCCTGACAAGTTTTCGTTCTCGTACGCACATTCACTACACTGTCTGTGTTAAAAACAACTATGTTAGCTTCACTAGTAAGTGTTACGATATAGATTTCTGCTAAAAATATAAAATGTTAACTATGTATTTCATAAAGTGAAACGTCTATTGTTAGTTGCAAAAAGAGGAACGAAAGTATAATAGCATAACTTTTTTTACAACAAACCTTTTCATCATAAAATAGTGATTTTAGTGGTTGCTTCATGTACGTAAAACTAAAGACCTAACGTAACAATTAGTCGAATAATCCATTATTGTATGCAATTAATTGATACTATTACAGATTTATGTAAATAATCGGAAACGCTCATTAATCGACTATTTCCAGTAATCCCCAGCCACGACCACCGCGAAAATTCACGCGAGAGGACCGGCAGAGCCACTTACTCTCACATTGTTCAAATATAGCTGGGAGCTTGTCGGGACAAACTGAGACGCGGCTGTAAATGTGAAGTAAAAATTTTCTTTGACATAATAAGTTTTTTCTTTAGAACACAATTAGATGGAACATGTTGCGGCAGAAGCAGTTGGTACACTATATTTTTCGGAAAATTTCAGCATTTTTTTTCCTTTTCACGTAGTTATAAAACTCCAAGTTAGCTTGTAATTAAACAGGCGCTGTGAGACTGATTCCACAGCCCTGGCAGCAGTCAACGTGTTTCATTACTCCACTGGACCGACATCATCGAAAATACGCTTTCCACAGTGCCGTTGTCTGCATTAATAGAAAACAAATACCAGCGTAATTTTAGCACTTGGTATTTGACTTCAGGATTATCGGTTTCCTTAAGAAAGCAAATCAACCTTTCTTCCACGGAGTGTTTAGACATATATTCCTGAAAACAACTATCGCCTAAAATCTTCACGCCATTTTTAGTCAGCTATATAATAGTGTTTTCAATCATCGCCCAACCTGTGGTTTCAGATAGCGTCATCTAATCAAATACTTGATATATTTATTAAAAGAAATAGCCAATTTCTCTAAGTAATCAAATGCTACGGTGTAGAAAGCCATTGTATATTCCTCAAACTTCGGAAATCACATTAATCATTTCTTGAGTAGGGCACTCATCTCTTAATTTGTTGAAATTTACCTTGGTTTCCGTGCCAATAAAATTGGCAGTCTTCCTGCCACTCAGACATCTTTGATTGTCGATTAATATATTTCCATTATCGAGAATTTATCCTTCTCCACGCTTTTTATATTTGTTCAAACAGAGCCCTGTTTGACTGCAGATACATGAAGTAAATTTCACTAATCGCACGACTGAAGAACTCTGAAATTATTTTATGTGGCTTGTCTTCGGCGTAAAAAAAAAATTAATGGAATAAAAAGCTTAAGAATTCTCTCAGCTGCGGGCATTAACGACAGCCATTTTGTTTTTGAGTGAGGTGGAAGGGTGTGATGACTGACATCAACATATAAGCAGAACTCTTTCAGCTCCTCTGTCCTTACCGTGGATACTGAAAAATAGTTAAATACTTTCGTGGCGATTATTTCAATGTCGACAGTTAAGACTCTACCAGCGCTTGATATGCTATTTACATTTTTTCCTGCCGGCCGCTGTGGCTGAGCGGCTCTAGGCATTTCAGTCCGGAACTGCGCGGCTGCTACGGTCGCAGGTTCGAATCCTGCCTCGGGCATGGATGTGTCTGATGTCCTTAGGTTAGTTAGGTGTAAGTAGTTTTAAGTGTAGGGGACTGATGATCTCAGATTGAACCATTTGAATATTTTTTCCCAGTTCTTCTTTAACTTGGTGAAACATACTACGCTGGCCGCTTCGACGAAGCGTTCCAAAGTTGGTATTGATACTGTCTCCACAAAAGCGGTTAATTTATGTAATGGAATATGCAGTTGTCTTAAAGTGTTTAGACAGAACCTGGCAATTGTCTCCGATGTTTCGTCATTCACCGAATCAAACTTCAACAGCTTCTGTTGTGTTCCATGTTACAGCAAAGTATTGAACAACTAAAGCTAACATGTTTTCACTCGTGCGGTTCGATGCGTCGGTGTCTATTCTCCAAAATGAATCTTTTTGCAGTTGTTTTATGCATTCGTACACGGAGTGTGGTGCAAGTATATCATTTAATAATCACTGTAGCTTTGGTCCTGGCTGTAGACTGCTTTGCAGCGACTTTGGAATCAGGACACATTGTGGAATTCAGTTTTACGGGACAGTCAAGGTAACTGAAGGATTGAAAATTCTTGGCAACTTCATAAGCTGCTGTTAGTTCTGCAGCAGACCGGGCAACTCTTTCTCGGTATCTTCTTTAGTCATGAGCGCAGAAATAGGTTTTGATGTCGATGCTACCGCGAATCTTTTTGTATGATTCTTCGTAGAAAAGTGATGCCTCACATCTACCTTACCTGCATGAGTTACTGAGATGGAACAACTACGTATCTCTCAAAACGCTTCGTGATCCGTACGTCCTTTCTTGACCAAAACACCATTATTTTGTGTAACCGTCCGAAAAGTGACACTTTCTCTTTCCAACCTTAGGCATTTTGGTTAGCTATAACACGACATATTTATTAGATGGTAAACAATCGACAATGACACTTTAGTCTTCGAAGTACACATCAATTTATGCTTCTCGCCCTATATACCCGTAGTAAACAGTTTAAACATTATTAACTTGCACTCGTTATTCGTATTACGTTCACAAAAATCGCCTTATCAGATCGCTATTCAAATGGGAACTGCCAGATTCTTCCGCGTGGCGCTGCTTGAATACTTCCAGCCCCGTACTGCTGGAGAAGTCTGGTATTTTCTCGAATGATGGCGCTAGATCTAGATGGTGCTTGCATCGCCGATACAACACGCAACGCCATCTGAGGTGACTTTGCCAACATAAACTTGTTGACATAAATAAAACCAAGTGAGGTTGCATTTATATGTTGCGCTAACAGATGGCGTCACTTCAGTATTTGAGCCATCCTCGTGACAGTATTTCGGAAAATCGGGACAAAATTGCGCCTTGTGGGAGGAAAGTGTCCACAACGGTGACGGTCCCGATATATCGGGACGGATGGCAACCCTATTGTTCACAGCAAAAGTTATTTCTTACATTGACGACAGAAAATCAATTTGCTCTCTTGTACTATGTTGCGACTATAGATGTTAAGTACAGTTTTTACAACATGTTGTATGTGCTGCGACCGGTGTCTAAACGTTTGGTTTTCATACTCCGTAGGCCACTACGCATGGTGGAGGGTATCTCGTGCCACTTTTTAATTCCATTTTCTGCAATATTCTTAAATGGTACGAGGAAAAGACGACTGTCTGTATTCCCCTTGCGAACCTAATTTCAGTTACCTTGCCTTTGTGCTCCTTACGTGGGATGTATGTTTGCGGTAGCGTTGCTTCTTATAGAAAGGTATAATGACGGCTACGGTGCGTTGAAATTCGTATCACTTATTTAAAAAATTTAAAGGTGAAATGTTTGGGCTTTTGGTGTGTCTGTTGAAGAAAGAAGATGCTAGTGCGACAAATGTTTTGAGTTTTCATTCACGGTTTGGAGCCCTTCAAGTAGCCATTATAGCAGACTGTAGCGAATGTGACTCAGTCCGAGCACGAAATTTAGTCATACGTGACGAAGGGCACCCCTCGGATATTAACCTAACTAGAAATCACCTAATTCGCCTAATAAATGTGGAAGACCCCCTTCACGACCGATTTAACAAAAATGACTGGCGGTTTCTTGCAGCAGCACTGCATTCTGACGCGGAAAATCGCAAATGCTTTCCGCCGTACGTCAAATCACACATGTCAAAATCAAAAACACGCTTGCCTAACAGATATTTCACCAAACGCACCGTACAAGTCGTGGTGGGCTACTGTTTGCTAACGTGATGGCGGACACAGCGCAAGGCGCGTATTTGATCCACGCAGGACAATAAGCCACACTAGAATTGGCACGAAAACATAGAAATACAAATAAACGTTCACTAATAACTCAAATGAATATGCAGAAGCGATTAAAATGAGAATAAAAAATAAACAACTTTGGCCTTATTAGTAACAAGAGCAATTATTTATTGTAATAATGGCAATGTAGGAATTAATGGATTTGTAGAATTATAACGTCTATAGTAAAAAGTGGTTTAATGAACGAAACAAGTTTTAATTATTATTCTGAAGAAACGCAGTTCAATGTGATAATTCAAAGACAACGAAAAACTAACATTGTTTTCGCAAACAATCTTTGCTGTGCTATTTGGGAAAATAGAACGTGAGAGTTGAAACTTTTATCATTGTTTTTCAAAGACAGTCCCCAAATAACTGGTGGTACCGGAGAGTCGTCGACGTCCGTGTCGTTGGTCCATAATCCTTGAGCGTGCAGTCCAGTCGTTTTAACTGTCTTACTGTTCCTCTTGATCGTAGACGGCCATTTAGAATGTAGCAGGAACGCGCGATGTTTGTAGAATTATATTAATTTGCGCGTTTGTTCTCGACACTGAAATGCGTTATCATATTCCTGTTCAATTTCGCTGTCCGCGGTATGCACTAAACATTCCGTGCTATCTGCAATCAAAACAGAGCATTTTAAAGCATTCGCCGAGCTTAGCGGTCCGCACGCACGTCATAGTTTTTAAGATATATGTCCCGAGTAGCAGTTCCGACTAATAGGCAAAGTGACACGTACGGTTATAGACTCCTTGTCCACGGTACACACCAAAATCAGAAAACAAAATGGCTCTAAGCAGTATGGGACTTAAAAGCTGAGGTCATCAGTCCCCTAGACTTAGAGCTACTTAAATCCAACCTAAGGACATCGCACACATTCATGCCCGAAGCAGGATTCGAATCTGCGACCGTAGCAGCAGCGCTGTCCCGGACTGAAGCGCCTAGAACCGCTCTGTCACAGCATCCGGCTAATCAGAAAACATATCGCTGTACATACAGTTACTATACATCGGTCACGGACATTTAAGTAGTGGCGAGCGGGCGTGGTAATTACGACGATAAATAATCACTCCCCTCACTTACTATGAACACTTTCATTCTCGCAGCGTATACACGATTCACTACAGAGAACTGATCTGGCAAATATACAGTTGTTCTTGCTGCGGTAGGGCAGCGATGTTATTGGGAGGTAGAGCCAGCGGTTCTACGTCCACACAGACACAATGCACACTACGGAGCACTACTCGACAGTCACTTTGTTCTCGCTCCCGACTCTATGCTGGCGCTTTTCTCTGTCGACCTATCGATATATTTCTACATCTCTCAACACTTATCGCTTCGCATTACACTTTTTAAGTTTCCGAGTGCATCGATGTACAGTGTAATATAAAATTATAATATCACGTAACTCTGTTCGTGGAAAATAAATTTAAAAAACGTGTTAACAAGCGTGAAAACATGCAACATCAGAACCAATGAAAATAGGAATTACATTCACGACAACTGTATGATGTAAACAAAAACATAGTTAGTCAAAAAAATTAATTTACAACACTCGGCCTGAAATATCTCTTTTAGTGTATGAAGAAAACAAACTAGAACGAATAAGAAAGAACGGGAAACAGGGGAAAAGTCTGTATCGTTCTGTAGTGTTAGCTCTTGGCTTCCTTCTTACCTTTGCGTAAATTTAGAGTACCGGCACTAGTGGTAAAGTAGGAAATAATTCCACTACTTCAATCGTAAGTGCGTATCACGCACGGATAAGACAAGAGAGATTAGGGTGCTCACATGAGTGGCTTCCTTTGCTCCAGGTGCGAGCGAAATAACAGAGGAAATAACAACACAGTAGAATTAATCCTGCACCAAGGAAAAAGGGATTTGTTGGTCCTACGCGTTTCAACGACGAGAGCATCTTCATCAGGTGGCAAGCATCTCGTACTTAATGATTTAGTATAAACTACTACGATACTGATGTTTATTCATGTGTACTACAAGCTAGAAAAGTTCGAAAAAATCCTAAATGGCAAATTAGATGATGAATACATTTTTTAAAAACGTTTTTCTTGTACATAATGAACAAAAAATCCAGTAATATTTTCATACATCTCACTCCTATTAAAATACTGCATCCACGGAGCAAAATCTTATGCGAAATAACTGTTGAAATAAATGAATTTAAAACATTGTGTTTTAAACTACCCTAAGCGCCAGCTAAGGAAAATGAAAATATGTAATCGACGAAAATTAACCAGTTTGACTGTAAGCTGAGTCTTTTGCAAGTTGAACTAAGTTGTGATTTACCACTCTGAATGATGAGTATGCGACTTTCTATGTTTTGAAGGAATCACAAAATATAACATCAGCATCTAAATTCTAAGGATTTTCCGACTTTCTAGTGCAGTGGGAACACGCAAAAAGACTAATGCAGGGAAAAACAGAGGCAGAACAGCACGCAGACAGACGTCATACCCAATAAACTTCCACAAAACTCGAAACATAAAACTGGAGCACTGACTTCATCATCTAAATCCTTACGGACTCAAATGAATGGTGAAATCTCTTACGTAACTGTTTTTACTGGCTAGCATTGGCAGTTTCTTGCAACACTATACGATGGAGCCACTAGGTTATATTACGTCTTGCTCTGGTAATGATCAACTGAATTACCCGCACTGTGTATAGACGTCAAACAGCAAACACGCTGAAGATATAGCAGGATTTTCCTTACACGAGGAAGAAATTAAGTGTTTTATGATCCGCAGGCGACTTTGTGTAATTTGACGTACGGCGGAAAGCATTTGCGACTTTCCGCGTCAGAATGCAGTGCTGCTGCAAGAAACCGCCAGTCATTTTTGTTAGATCGGTCGTGAAGGGGCTGCCTTCTTCATCTGATGAGTAATACCAGACTTTTCGCGCTTGATGAAGTTACCTATGAGAACTACCTCAAAAGAACTGCACAAACTTTCAGTCAGATCTTCATAAGATTTCAAAGTTGTGCATGGACTGGTTTCTCGCTTGAAATATTCATGAACGTAAATATGTGCACTTCATCAAAACCAAAGATGTAGTACCCTATGATTACAATAATGTTGAGCTACAGCTGGAATCCGTCAGCTCATGCAAATAGCTGGCTGTAACGATATGTGAAGGCGGGGAAACAGATACATCGTATACGCTAAATGCTGGCTATAGCAGGCGCAACACCAGTTCATCGGGAGGGTACTAGCGAAATGCAGTCAGAGGGCTCACAAGGTACGCGTGCGAACCATACTTATTACTGCTCAAGTGTATGGGAACATAGCGAACTGGATTAACTTTGGATATTGAAAGTATGCAAATCGTAGGAAAATGCTGAAGACTACGTGCGTAGATAGAACAAACTATAAGGACACACTGAATCGTATGAGAGTGAAACCAGAATACGGCAGAAATTGACTGCAAGAAAGGGGTTGACTGGTAGGACATATCTCGCAGCGTCAAGGAATTGTTAGTTTGGTAACCGAGGGAAGTACGGAGGGTACAAATTGAAGAGGAAGACCACGGCTCAAATACAGTAACCAGATTCAAATGGCTGTATACGTTGTGGTGGTTATGCAGAGACTCGCATAGGACAGACTGACGCAGCACGAATGGTCACGTGTTTGTTTGACACGTGACGGGACGTCACGAAGTTGCTGCCATACCTACAGTGACAGGCGGCCGACAATAGACCCCAACTGTCACACCAAATCCTACTTAACAGTGCTTGCGGGGCCAGTAGTGAGGAATATGTGGATACGCTACAATCCCCTACGTTTTGCTGCCTTCGCGTCTGCGAAGACAAGTTTAAAAAAATCATAATGCGCACAGGGATATCTAAGCGGGCATTCTGCCAGATTTCCTTGCACTAATACAGCGGGAGGTACCTCTAATAATTGGTACAGCGAGAAGCTGGAAAGTTTCACAGGTCACACCAGTATTCAAGAAAGGTAGTAGGAGTAATCCACTAAATTACAGGCTGAGTGCTATTGACAAAGGATTTCAGATCTCTACCACATTCCTGGATTTCCCGAATGCTTTTGACACTGTACCACACAAGCGGTTCTTAGTGACATTGCGTGCTTCTGGAATATCGTCTCAGTTATGTAACTGGATTTGCGATTTCCTGTCAGTGAGGTTAGAGTTCGTAGCAATTGACGGAAAGTGATCGAGTAAAATAGAAGTGATTACAGGCGTTCGCCAGGGCAGTGTTATAGGCCCTTTGCTGTTCCTTATCTATACAAACGATTTGGGAGACAATCTGAGCAGCCGTCTTCGGTTGTTTGCAGATGACGCTGTCGTTTATCGACTAATAAAGTCATCAGAAGATCAAAACAAACTGCTAAACGATTTAGAAAAAAATATCTGAATGGTGCGAAAATTGGCAGTGGACCCTGAATAACGAAAAGTGTGAGGTCATCCACATGAGTGCTAAAAGGAACTCGAACTTCGGTTACACGATAAATCGATCTAATCCAAAAGTCGTAAATTCAACTAAATACCTAGGTATTACAATTAAGAACAACTTAAATTGGAAAGAACTCATAGAAAATGTTGTTGGTTAGGCTAACCAAAGGCAGAGTTTTATTGGCAGGACACTTGGAAAATGTAACAGACATACTAAGGAGACTGCCTACACTACGCTTGTCTGTCCTCTTTTAGAATACTGCTGCGCGGTGTGGAATACTTATCAGATAGGACTGACGGAGTACATCGAAAAAGTTCAAAGAGGGCAGCACGTTTTGGATTATCGCAAAATATGGGAGAGAATCTCACAGAAATGATGCAGGGTCTGGGCTGGAAATCATTAAAAGAAAGGCGTTTTTCGTTGCGACGGAATCTTCTCACGAAATTCCCATCACCAACTTCCTCCTCCGAGTGCGAAAATAGTTTGTTGACACCGACCTACATAGGGAGGAACGATCACCACGATAAAATAAGGGAAATCAGAGCTCGTACGGAAATATATGAGCTGCTCGGGGAACAAAATGGTAAGCGCCAAAATCATAGTTTCGAGATTCAGCGCATCTATAGTTTCAATTGATCTGCAAATCTGAATAATTTTTTTGAACAGTCCTTTTATTCTGTAGTGATTCTAACATCTATCTTCTTCTATACAGACATAAATGAAACTCAGAACTGACTAAAACAACTCAAATATACAAAAATTATTACATTAACATACACCATTAACAACACATACTGATAAAACATTACATATTAAATTTTACAGTAAGTCCTCAACACTTTACTGAAACTGCAAAATCATTCATCACTTTCATTACTAATGTCTTTTTCATCCAAAACAGTTGGCTTTAGTGACAGGATAACTCCATGGTGGACAGGAGGTATGTAATTTAGGAGCGACAGGACGTCAGTAACTTTTTTCTTTTCAATAAGCCTTTGCCCATTGTATTTAAGCCGAAGCATAGGAACTGGTCCTTGCCTTCCAAGTTTCCTGAAGCTTCTTTCATGCCAAATGTCATGACAAAATGTCTCGCTGATGAAGAAAGATGATGGATATTCGGAGGTCACCTTCCACCTCCACACTTTCATTAGGTTGACATCTCGACCATCAACTGTCTTCTTTCTGAAGACAAATGCTTCTTTAGAGTATCGTATTTGATAGAAATCCTCTCTTTTCATATTATATGCAAGCAATGGATTCTTCTTAGCCGACTTATTGATGGTCTCGCACCACTGATCTGGACTGTACACATCTTGTGCTTCTCGGCGAACGTAATTTTCAATTGTCCCGAAATCGCTATTGGACGGCAACATTGTGTGCCCGCTCACGGGGAAGTGGTGTTCAATCACACGAAATGTACCAGTTGAAATTAGATATTTCCAAAGCAGTACCATGTTCCAGTTCTTATTTTGGCCACAGCAGCACCTTTTCCGAGACGACCTCTTTGTCTGTTCCTGAATGGTTTCTGCAGGAGCGATACACTGTTCGTTGTTTTGGGCAATATGATCTGATTCGCTATTAACCTGTATAACAACGAAAACTACTACTACTACTGTTACCATTATTATTATTATTATTATTATTATTATTACATGTAACAATATAAATGAGAAATACGCATTCACACACTACTTGGCCAAATAAATGTAGCCATTCTAAAATAACCTCAAAATTAACGTACTTCAGGAACATAATGGTATGTACATGCACTTACCATTATGTTCGTGAAACGTACTAAAGACAGTATATTTACTAAATAACATACCTCTGAGTCATCTGAATGGTTAGGAATGTATTCTGGATCCCTCTCGAAGATATTAGTATCATTGGAAGTATATTTCTCATTTACTGCCATGTTCACTGATGTCATAATCTCGGAGATGTTTTTACTTGCCGCCATTCTCTCTGTCACCTACCATTATGTTTCCGCAACAGACGGACAGTGGCGCCTACCATTAATCTCCTCCCTGAAATCTGTTGAGTGAATTTGGAACTACTAGTAAGTTTACTGCATTGTGCATCCCACAGGTGGTGTCATAGCCCTCTACCGCAAAATACACGGCGATGGCTTATACTATTGTGTTCCCCCGACAGCTCATATAGGTGTTTCTTTCCGAGAGCTATACGAGACTGGAATAATCAAGGCTTGTGAAGGTTGTTCGAAGAACACTGCCAGGTACTTAAATGTGTTTTGCAGATTATCCATGTAGATGTAGATGAAGCACCCTCTGCAATGCAGATCAGTGGTTTGCAGTTTACAGTCGCAAACGTAGCTGTCGATGCTCTAATCGTCGCTCTCATAGATTCTGAGTATGTACTGAATTAACAGTGGCAGACTTGAGAAGGCATCCACGATTGATGACACTGGGGCGTTCACGGAGATCCGGGGAAGAAAGGCCAATTACTTTTTAGTAGTGGTCGGCGCAGGCTCGACGCTGGATGCGGGCTAATTGGCCATTACAGCTGCGGCCTGGGCCTTTGCTATCGTGAGTGGAGCAGAGCAGAGCGGGGGATCGTAAAAGGGCGGCCCGCAGCCCGGCCAGGGACCAGGGTAGGCTGTAGGCTGCAGGCTCGGTCTGTGGCTCTCTCCCGTTTTTTTGTGCCGCCCGCTGCTCGCCTGTGGCGGCGTCCGCTTTTATTGGAGCTGCCCGGCCCGGCCGGACGTTTCAATTGAGCGGCCTCGCATCGCATCGCTTCGCATCGCAGGCATGGCGGCGGCGACCCAGCAGCAGGTAGAGGCGGCCGGCTTTCTTCTGCTCTTCCCAGAAGAGCCGCGGGAGGCGGCGCAGGCAACACGCACGACGTGTTCTCGTCTCGTCTCGCGAACGATACCTACCTCTCCTTATTATGTCCTTACGTTAAATCACGTTAGTCGCATTCCCTGAAACACTCGGATCTGTGGGATGTGGAAAGAAGTCCCTAGCAGATGATTAAGAGCTTCAAACCGTGTACGACAAGATGAAAAAAAAAACATTATGCGGAGTATTACAGGACTGATGCCAACTGGTATTCGATAGTCGTAAAGGAAACAGAAGGAAGGAAAAATAATAGTGAAACATGCACGGGGGAAATCTCGGAGTACTACTAGCAACTTACGTCCTCAATTATTTGCTGGATGTATTACAGTCTCTTTCTTTACAGTTTTTGGCGTCTATAGTTCCCTCTAGTACCATGGAAGCCATTCTTCATGTCTTAACATATATCCTCGCATCCTGTCCCTTCTACTTCTCATTTTTGTAACGCATTCCTTTCTTCTCCGATTCGGCGGAGAACCTCATTCCATAGCTTATCACTCCATCTAATTTTCAACATTCGTCTGCAGCACCAGATCTGAAGTGCTTCGATTCTCTTCTGTTCCGTTTTCCCACAGTTCATATTGCACTACCACACAATGCTATGCTTCAAACGTACATTCTCAGAAATGTCTTCCTCTAATTAAAGCCTATCGTTAATATCCAGACAATGCCAGTACGCAGTTTAAAAACATCACCCTGAGGAAGCCATGTTATACATCTGTCGGAAAAGTTTTAGACCAGAAATCTTAAAAGGTTTATGCCTACATCGAAGTGAATGTTAAATCTTTAAATATTACAATGGCACCAAGTTAAAATTACAAAGCAGGGATTCTGTATTGACTCGCTATCTCTATAAATTCAAAATTCACTTGGATGTGGACATAGCTCTGAGATTTCTGGTCTAAAATTCTTTCTGCAGGTCTACAATCAGGCTTCCTCACGGTGATGTCTTTAAACAACGTACTGTCTTTGTGTTTACGAACGCATGTCATTGCATGACTACAGCTAATTATGTTTTCCTATGCATGTTCACTGCTTTTTTACATTATTTTATAAGCATCAACTTATTTTATACTACAATGTTAAATGGATTTGTCAAATGTTGACATTAACTATTAGAACTGGCTCCCCTCACATTTTTTGGTCAGCATTTATAGTGTTTGTGTATCCCACTTGAGTGTACGAAATTTTATTAGGTTACTTTTCCTCCATCTGTTCACACATCTGAAGATGGTTGAAGATAGCAACGAAAATTAGTTTTCATACTTTAACCATCTCTAGAGGAAGGAAAATTTTTCTTTATGTGATTCATACAAAAATATGTACCTATTTCAAAATATACTTTCTACACATGGCCTCAATTTATGGACTAAAATAGCCAATGATGAAATATTCTCTACTGCTATAAATAAAATGGTCGTGCAAAATAACAATCACAGTATACAACTGTACAGTTGGCAGCACTGGAACAAGGTGAAAGGACTGAACATTCACAAATGTGTACCCCAGGTTCCCAGTGGCAAAAAATATATCTGTTCCAGCTAATACACCGTGAAATTAATGTACACAGTTGTAGCCAGAGGGCCTGAAAGAGTTCATTGTAATAGGAAAATTGCAATCTGGGCATTAAAAGTTTTTTACTTAAAAACTTTAATTAATAAAATATGATGCACTACTGAGCGAATGATAGTCTCATGCGGAGCTATATAATATTTTACGACTGATATTAAAAAGTC
Organism: Schistocerca gregaria; assembly: GCF_023897955.1. Taxonomy (NCBI): domain Eukaryota; kingdom Metazoa; phylum Arthropoda; class Insecta; order Orthoptera; family Acrididae; genus Schistocerca; species Schistocerca gregaria. Next base: position 544,583,707 of record NC_064926.1, read on the forward strand.
GACTTATTAACCAACTTCGATGGAATTTCTTACAGTTCGGATGAAATCTAGGAATGATTTAAATGAATGACGCTGACGTTAAATGTTTTTACGCATCGCATGTGATGACAGTAATAGCAGTACATCTCATAGCGAATATTGAATCAACTTGGATGATTAATTACCATGTCAGAGTTAAATCGCGTTCTGGACCCAGTGAAATATCAGGAACTGTCTAATTAATTCAGTACTCATTCATTATTTCATGGGCAAAAATGAGAGTTATTAAAAAGTTTCGCATTTGGTTTACGTTAATTTTGGGCCGAGCGATTCAAAGTTGAACGCTTAACGGCATTTAACCTGGACAAGGGTTTATAGAAACTAACTGTGAATGCTCTAAGTTTATTGCAGTAATTTTAATCTCTCAGTTATAAATACTAAATTGAAATTTGCGTACGCATTCTTGCGATTCTTGGTGGACGGTTTATCTGTGACCGGGTTCGTATTTGGTTTCAATATTGATAGTTAAGCTAATTAACGAAGTTTGTAGTGTAAAAGTTAAGGGAGACAGTTATTTAAACGCCTCTGCACTATAGAAAGGCTCATCGGAAGAAATTATCGCTACAAATGAACATGAAAGAAGAAACTGCAACCAGCGGTTAACGAACTTTTTGAAAATTGATTTATTGAGACTTTGTTTGTTTCACAAAAATCGCAAAATATTTACCCGCGAAGGGAATTCAGCATTGTACGTCTAAAATTTCCCGATTCTACTTCTTGTTAGCGAAAATGGTCTACTAATGACGAATTGGGCTGAATGGAAGGAGAATTACTGCATGAAGATTAATGCGGGTTCGTTTTGCTTCCGGTGAGAATACGATTGTGCACCTGCGGCGCGGCAATATACGATCACGACATCAACTGTATAAAAAATAAGAATTCCTTATCCATTAAAAAATTTCGTCATAAGATACCTGTAGATGACGTCGGGAGCGAGTTGGTACAGCGCACACCTTTCGCAGCATGTACCTTGCGACATCCCTATCTGTGACTACAACAACCCGATCGTCAGCGAAGAGAGGTTGCGCAAAGTTGTATCTTCTGTCGTCGCCCCCATCCCGCAGCACCTATTTCTCCCTCTCTTAAGGTCTACCTCGAACGAGTTGCTGAACAAGGCAGGCGCTACAGAGCATCCTTGTCTTAGGTTAAAATCAACATTCGAGATCGCAATAATACTATTGCGACAGTTGATTTTGACCTAAGTATAGCGTCAGGTCCCTGTACTCCATAGACAATGTTGTCTAAATTTATAACATTGTTGCGACCACGACTGTCGATTTTAATCTATATATAGCATCAGATCGCTGCGTTTCATAGGCAATTTGTCTAAATTTATCCTTGTCTTAGTCCTTTCCAACATTAATGTTGACCATCAACCGCTTTTATTTTATTTTCATTTTTAACCAAAATATCGACCGGTTTCAGTCGTGGACCACCTTCACGGATAACGGTTAAAATGGTTTAAGCCACAACATTACATTTGTCATTATTTAAATAATGTTCTTCAACCTTACTAGCACAGCATGTACAGAGTTGCTGTGTAACTTTGTTTAACAAATGTATGCGGTACTACCGCAATTATCATGATGGTGCACAACCTGTTCTGTGGAGCGGTTATCACAAGTTTTTTTGCAGATCTGCTAAGATTAAATAAGCAACTGTACCTCTAGTCGTTTGTTTCTCCATGAGTTCGCGAAGAGTGCTGACTCTGCTATTTGTTTCGAAATTGCATCATGTCTCGAGGGCATTCTACGCGTTGTTCGCGCTGTGCTTTCCCATTGTCATCTCAATGTCTGCTGCAGCACTCTGGCATGCCTCGTTCTTGGCTTTACTTATTGCGTCCTGGGAGTCTTTGCTCTTTGCCCTCTATACAACGAGACATGTCGGATTTCGTTATTAGCCATCGATGATATGCCGTCCGCACCTCGTTGTCCTGCGGTAGCGTTCTCGCTTCCCGCGGCCGGGTTCCCGGGTTCGATTCCCGGCGGGGTGAGGAATTTTCTCTGCTCGTGATGACTGGGTGTTGTGTGATGTCCTTAGGTTGGTTAGGTTTACGTAGTTCTAAGTTCTAGGGGACTGATGACCATAGATGTTAAGTCCCATAGTGCTCAGAGCTAAATTTCTTTTATGATATGCCATCTGTTTCTCCTCCGCTATTCTCCCACGTACCTCGAACCACCACAGGTCGTTCGATCTGATCCTTCTGGGCTGTTTTTTGGCCATAGCCTCAATGTCTGCACCCGGTACTGCAGATTTAATGCCTTGGTAAATATTATTTGCTTAGTCATCCCTGACTCCTGGCATTTGTCCAGCTATCCTGAGCTGATAGAGAAAAATTAACAAATTTTCGAGTTATATTGTTATTCCTTCGTTTCAGTGGTGTAGTCCGAAGACTCATCTGATGCTGTTCTCCATGCTACTCTATCCTGTGCAATTGTCTTCGTCTCCGAATAACTACTGCAAACTACATCTTTCTGAATATTCTTACAGTATTGATCTCTTGGTATCCCTCTACGAATTTTTACCCCCCCCCCCCCGCCACAATTCCCTCCAAATTCATTGAACAAAATGACTAAAAGAAGACATCTGCTGAAAGGACACATTCTGAGCCATCAAGCTACTACCAGTTTAGGCTGGTAGGAGCTTGATGGCTCAGAATTTGTCCTATCAGCAGATGTCTTCTTTTAGTCATGTTATTCAATAAATTTCATTCCGCTCTAATTCTATTCAGTACCTTCTCATTATTTAACTGATCTGCTCATCTAATCTTGAGCATTCTTCTGTAGCACCACATTTCAAAAGCGTCTATTCTCTTCTAGTCTAAACTGTTTACCATCCATGTTTTAGTTCGACACATGGCTACATTCCATACACATACGTCCACAAATACAAATACTTTCAGAAAAGATATCTTAACATTTAAATCTATATTCAGTGTTAACAAATTCTTCTGCTTCAGGGACATTTTCCTTGCCATTGCCAGTCGACATTTTATATCCTCTCTCGTCGGCCATCATTTATTTTGCTGTCCAAATAGCAAAATTCATCTACTACTTTCAAAGTCTCATTTCCTAATATAATTCCCTCGGTAGCACCTGATTTAACTCGACTGCATTCCATGATCCTTGTCTTGCTTCTGTTGGTGTTCATCGCACACCCCGTCGCACACTCTCCTTTCACGCATTGTCCATTCTGTTCAACTGCTCTTCCAAGTTCCTTGGTATCTCTGACAGAATTACAATGTCATCGGTAAACCTCAAAGTTTTGATTTCTATTCTTTGAACTTTAATTCGTATTAAAAAATTTTCTTTGGTTTACTTTACTCCTTGGTCAATGAACAGATTGAATACTAAGTCTACAAATGTAATGTCCACATCTGTCAGTTCCTGATGTCTGTGGAATTATTATATTCTTCTTGAAATCTGAAGGTATATCACCTGTCTCACCACCTTACACACCCAATGGAAGAGTTATGTCATGGCTGGCTCTGACAGAATGTCGTCTAATCTCGGGGCCTTGTTTCGACTTCCGTCGCTGCTCTGTCAAATTCTTCTCGCAGTGTCGTATCTCCCATCTTATCTTCATCTTCGTGCTCTTCCACTTCTATAATATTGCTTTCAAGTACGTGTTCCTTGTATAAATCCTCTATATACTCCTTCCACCTTACAGGTTTCCCTTCTTTGCTTACGACTGGTTTTCCATCTGAGCTCTTGATGTTCATATAGCTGTTTCTCTATTCTCCGAAGGCCTCTTTATTTTTCCTGTAGACACTATCTATCTTTCCCATAGCTATACATGCTTCTAAATCCTAACATTTCTCCTTTAGTTATTCCTGTTTAGCCATTCTGCACTTCCTATAAAACTCCTCTTTTAGCTGTTTGTATTCCCTTTCGCCTGCTTTATTTACAGCATTTTTTTTTTTAATTTCGTCTTTCGTAAATTACATTCAATATCTCCCGTGTTACCTAAGGATTTCTACGAGTCGTCTGTTTGCCGGTTTGGTCATCTGCTGCGTATACGCTCTGCCTCAGGGTTGCTTGTGTCGCAGTTATAGTCATATGTTATTGGACACCTTTGAGTTGTCAAGGCTGTACGCCTGGTTGGTTAGGAAGGAACTGAAGTTTGTGATGTCTGAAGATGGTTGTAATCCCGAATGGCGTAACACGCTCTAATAAAAGCGTCAATTGAACATCTCATGACTTTATTGCGATTGTACAGCATTGGTTGCCAATTATTAGTGGCTTTCTTGCACTAGGTCGATTGTCTGTGGGACTGCATGCACCCCATTTTAGAGTAGGGCGCCGACTGGACCGGGAGTGGACAGGCCGTCGTGATAATGCTGATTGTAAACTAACGTACGAGATTCAATATTAAGAGATTCTGCGAATATATTCTTCAGTGGAGTAGAACAAGCTGTCCAACAGAAAGTGTTGTACTATAAACCATTCTTAAACTCCACTACCCCACCCACAAAACCACAAGAGACCTGACATGCTGCTGCTGCTTGTTTCACACATGTATTTGAGTCCTATCTGTGCTCGTGCTAAGCCCTGGAAGTGTTTGTACAGGATTTAGTCCCTTGTCTTTTACTATTTTTTTTTTTTTTTGAAAAAGGTGTGTATATTGTGAAGAAGGCGTCAAAATACCACCTTCTGTAGAATTTCTCTGTAGGATGTTCTAGAATTAATCCCACTTTAATTCTTTTAACTCTCTGATGCATTCTAATGTTACCATACGACCCCTGGAAGTTGAGTTTCTTCGAAAACTTGTTCCACAACTCATTAGTGGATGCTTCATTAGTTCTAGGCTGTGGGTTTTTTAAATAAGGATGTGATCTACCTGTAGACCTAAAGTCTTCATACTTTGAACTTATTGAATTTCATTGTTTCAGAAAGCTATTTTGATAGCTTGTTCGATGAGAAGCAGTGAAGTGTAGGCGCAAGCTCTTGTCAAAATTCGACGATAATTCACTTGCCTCGAACCATCCGTTGACGTTTTCAAGTACTTAGTTTGCTTCCTTTTCGGTAAGGGGATTAGAACTAGTTTTTGTTGTTATAGATGTATAATGAGCCAAAAGGACGAAGTTTCCATGTTCCGAAACGGCAAGTAGAAGATCATTTATGTATTAGAAACGAAAGAAGACCCAAAATAGAACCTTGCGGCGCGGCACGTCACGTCTGATTGCTTCTGATGGGGTGCGCCCGTTGTCCTGTGAGCGATACGGAAGAGTCACTTTTGAAAGCAGGACAGGCAGGTCTGTAGACTGACACTTACCCACTTAGCCGTACGGATATCTACTTCGTGTGACGCTATATCAGCTTACAGCCATGTAACAGAGTAAGCTGCTGGCTCGTTGTGGGAATTGTGTAAGCAGACACGTCTACACGACGCCTCGCGACTCAAGCGCTGCCGCAGACGCAAGTCAAGAAATGCGCGTGTGCCCAAACGCTTGTCCCCACGCACTCCATGTACATGCTCCAAGCTAGCGTCAAGTCATTGCTAATTTGTCAATACAAATGTTTTATAAAGTGCGTTGCAATACTTCAGAACTCGCAAACTGAAAATTCGTATCTCTGGAAGGGATAATGTTACCCACGGTGCAATTTCTGTGGAGATACATCTTACATGTAGGTACGTGGAAGCCAATACTGCTCCTGCAACTTGTCTTAGTTGATAAGTTTTTTATCCGTGCTGGATCTTGTTCAACTCCATGGTTGTTATTGAGTTAAGGTCTGTTGGCGGAGAATGCAACCAGCCGCAAATAATAATAATAATAATAATAATAAACTCTGCTTTTTTGCCATTAACTGTTTCGACAAAATCATGTCCCGCTTCAGATGGATACATCTGTTATACTACAAAAGCATGTCGTCCGGTCTAGGACTGTATAAGAATATTTGACTAGTTAGTGCCACTGTATACTGCTTGTGCGGCATAAATAACACAAGAGGGCTATGCCAATGTGCTACGATTGACAACATTTAACACCACTGAGTTATATGGAGTTGTATTTGTGCTAGTCTCCCTTTCCTTTCTGGAGGCTGCACCAAGTGTTTATCGCTCAGAATCGTTGCCTTCGCTGTGTTAACGGCGCGCGCTCTGTCCCGCAGGCAAGACGCGGACCAAGGACAAGTACCGGGTGGTGTACAGCGACCACCAGCGCCTGGAGCTGGAGAAGGAGTTCCACTACAGCCGCTACATCACCATCCGCCGCAAGGCCGAGCTGGCGGCCAACCTGGGGCTCTCCGAGAGGCAGGTGTGTACAGTCGGTTTTGCGCTCTCTCTCTCTCTCTCTCTCTCTCTCTCTCTCTCTCTCTCTCTCTGCAGTTTTTACCTGCCCCGCCCTTACCCCCAATGCGGAATTGACTATTCACGCGTGCCTCAAAGAGTGTCCTAGCGACCTCCCTCTTCTCTCCAAACCACCGTGGAGAACGTGGCAGGATGCACTTCTCCACTGTACCACGTGTTAAAAATCTTTTCCGTTCCATTTACCTATAGAACCCGGGAAGGGTGATTGCCCACACCCCTCTGCGAGAGCTGTACTTAGTCTCGAGGTTGTACTTCACCCCAAGATGCCTTTCGTAAGAAGCATTTCACGGGACAGTTTGCTTCATCTTCAATTGTTGCAAATGTAGTTTTTCAGCGTCTTCGTGACCAATTTGCGACACTCGTGCTGCCCTTCTTGGCATGCATTCAATATTCTCTGTTAGTGTTATAAGGTACAGGTCTCACACTCATGCACAGTGTTCTAGAATAGGTGTCGCTACCGCTCTGTAAGGAGACTCCTTTATTAACTCATTGCATATTCTTAGTATCCTACTATTCAACAGAAGTCTGACACACGCCTTACGCGCAACGGAACCTATCTGACCGTTCGATTTCAGATCCCTACCATGTATATGTATGGGCTGACCGATTCCAGCTGTGACTCTTTGATATTGTCGCAGGATACCATGTTTTTCGTTTTTATGAAGTGCACAATGTTACATTTCTGAACATTTGAAGCAAGGTGCCAATTTTCATACCAATTTGAAACGTTATCAACATCTGACTGTACATCTGTGCTGCTTTTAAACACACCACACGAGCAGCAACGGTCAGAACACACTGTCCTGGACCTTTCGCAACATTTCAATCACTAACGTTTTCCTCCGAACGCCTAATACTTTGTTGACACCCACCTACATAGGGAGAAATGACCGCATAATAAAACAAGAGAAATCAGAGCTCACATGGAAAGAGTACTGTTCGAGAGTGGAACGGTAGAGAAATGGGTTGAATGTCGTTTTGCGAACACTCTACCGAGCAGTTAGCTGTGAATGTACGCACGTAGATGGCTGAAGTAGGTCCAAGGTTTTCGGGATTTCATGTGAGAAAACGTGAGCAGGATTTGTCACAATAGTTTTTCGGGATCCACGCTCGCTGGCACGGAGGCAGCATTATGTCCGAGATAATCGTGCCATAAATTTCTTTTTCTCCCCAGTCCGAGGCAGTACCTTGTTATTAGTTGCCCGATCTAGCCACACCCCTTTTCCAGCAATGTTCTGTCACACGAAGCTAGACAGCTTCTGTCCTCTTCTTGTCTGTCGTCTTTATCGCCCTCGTTTCATTTCCGCACAGGTTTCCGTTTCGCTTTCCTCACACGGCTAAGGGCTCTTACGTTGGCATCAGCGCGCACGAACCATTCCGAGAAGTCGCAGCAGGATTCCATTGGAAAGGATTGTCCGCAGCTCGTGGTCTTGCGGTAGAGTTCTCGCTTCCCGCGCACGCGGTCCTGGGTTCGATTCCCGACGGGGCTAGGGATTTTCTCTGCCTCGTGATGACTGGGTGTTGTGTGTTTATCATCATTGACTAGCGAGTCGCCGAAGTGGCGTCAACTAAAAAGGACTTGCAATACGGCGGCCGAACTTACCCGCAAGGGGCCTCCCGGCCAACAATGCCATACCATCATTTCATAAATATAAAAACAATGATACTCTGACATTCTGCAATGATTAGCATTTTAAAGCTTGTCCTGTCGAAGTAGGGATTCAAAATTCATAGGAAGTTAACAGTAATAGACACCAATATACTAGGCTGGAGTGGGTCATTTCGGGTTGTTTATGAAACAACGTGACGCATTATTAAACTTTTTACCTTCTAAACGTAACAAGGTAATATTAAGAGAAGATTTCAGTTTAAATGTTTCGGGCTTGTCTATTGTGAAACTATGGTTAAGTCACTTTCCTTTTCATATAACGTGTCTTTCTCTCATGCAATTTACAAAAAGAGTCGTGGGAACCGGAACGGCTGCAGTTGATGCCGTTTGTCCATACACAGCGAGATTGCAATTAATCAGAATGTTATGCGAAGTAAGGTAAGCAAAATTACGAGTGTGTTAGAATTTGTTTCTCTGGAAGAAAAAGTTCCTCCTGCAACAAGATAAGAATTATTTGGACATTTGTAAAACGTGAGACTGGAAAAAGGAATCTGGACATTTCTTTAAAGCTAAATAATGAACTGACCAAAGAGAGCCCCTAAATATCACGAACTTTGAACACGTCTTTTTTCTGTAAGCAGCGGGTAAATAACGCCTGAAGACTACCCCTGTTGGTGTACATCGCTGTGTGTAGATGCCACTTCACGCTACTTTTATAAAATTTGAAAACTTCCTGTCATTCGACTCTTCACTTAATTTACCATTCTGTTGAAACTATTACTCCTCGATAATTGTCAATTGAATATTCTGATAACCTAGAGACTAAAACAAAAATGAAATAATGTCAGTTATGATAGGAGCGGCTGCTTCCGCTGCGTCTCTGAAGTTTTGAAGTGTAAGTCTTGCTGCTCAATTACTAGCCCACTCAAAAAACGTATTGGCTTTATTCTTCCTGCTGCGAGATGGGTGGGACTTGGCAACATTGTAGAAGACGCTTGGCAGCACTGTGGTAGTGGAATTACTACCTGGAGAGACACAAACTATCCTGTTGAACTCACATGAGATTTGCTTGGTATTTGAATTAAATAGTCTGAATGATGTTCACTAATGTTGTCATGTAATTATCAGATGTACAGTACCGTGCTGAAAATATTCGATGTCTTAACTTCTGATTGTGCTTGGTTAGCAATCCGACGAAGCGCTGGGTTCGGATCCTCATGCAACTCAAAAATTTACCACATGCCATTTCAAGTTTGTTATTTGTGAATGAAACCATAGTTATCACCATTCGTGAATGGATACCAGGGACTATAATGGCTGGATAAGAGTCCTGGTACAGTATAAACTTTTTCGTCATGTATTTGCACGATAAAATTTGCTAACACGATTCTATATAAATTATAGAAACATTTTTAAGAAATGAGAAATATCTATACGAACTTTCTTCGTTCTGTCTTTTCTGTTGTAGCTCGAGAAGTTTGGGCATCATTTCCTCAGTATACAACGTTATCACGAATTTTTCATGAATTTTGCTTCACAGCTTACTTCTTCCACGCCAATAAAATAGCATTACAGCACAGGCACTGACGGCTGGTTTGTGTTTGAATCGAAAAAGTAATCTTCTTCCCACTGTGGGGTGGAGAGTAGGGATTTGACCGATTTTCGTTTTGAGCGTCTTAATTGCTCCTCAGCCATTCTCCTCTCGGTAATTTTATCCCATCACGAACGGCAAAGAGGCTTCGCCAACACTAACGACACGAAGTAAGCACGCCAGTTTTGCTGCGCGCGCCTCTCTAATAAACAGTTGTGAAAGGCTGTGAAATACACACATCAAGAAAAGTTTCGCGTCACCTCGGTTCCGAGAGTTCTGGAACCAGTACAGAAAACTGACATTGAGATCAACATAAACTTCTTTCCGCCCTTTTTATTGCTAATGAAAGCCACACATTGTATGTTGTACCACCATACAGCGAGACCTTCAGAGGTGGTGGTCCAGATTGCTGTACACGCCGGTACCTCTAATACCCAGTAGCACGTCCTCTTGCGTTGATGCATGCCTGTATTTGTCGTGGCGTACTATCTGAAAGTTCATTAAGGCACTGTTGGTCCAGATTGTCCCCTTCCTCAACGCCGATTCGGCGTACATCCCTCAGAGTGGTTGGTGGGTCACGTCGTCCAAAAACAGCCCTTTTTCAACCTATCCAAGGAATGTTTGATAGGGTTCATGTCTGGAGAACATGCCGGCTACTCTAGTTGAGCGATGTCGTTATGCTGAAGGAAGTCATTCACAAGATGGCGCTAAGTGTCGTTCATGAAGACGAATGCCTCGCCAATATGCTGCCGATGTGGTTGCACTATCGGTCGGAGGATGGCATTCAATATAGTACAGCCCTTACGGCACCTTACATGACCAGCAGCGGCGTACGTCGGCCCCACATAATGCCAGTGCAAAACAGCAGGGAACCTCCACCTTCCTGCACTCGCTGGACAGTGTGTCTGAGGCGTTCAGCCTGACTGAATTGCCTCCACGTCTCCGGCGGTGGGCATTTAGGAAAGTTTTCACATTGTGCTGATGCGTGCTTTTCCGGTGTATATTCCATGATGAATGTGTTTAAGAGTTGTGGAGACTGAGCTCTTACATCTAAATAAAGCGTTTCAAGATACATGTCCGTATTATATATTTTCTTCGGCTACGTGCGAGGAATTATCTTCTCGAAATTTAGCTTTCTGTTACATCCTATAGTAATGAATATATGCTATATTATAAATGTCTGCCTGATTGACACCGCGCGAGTAGTTTTCTCGTTACAGTTTTTATAAACCTGATTGACATGTAACAGAATTGTGCGGTGGAAGCAAGAAAATAATCAAAGATGGGGAAGAAGCAGATTTGTCAGAGCGAGAAAGAACAGAGTAAGGTTAACAGATGAAATAAAAGAAGGAAAATAAATGTAGAGACGAGGAAAACTGGGTAGTGTTGACAATCTGACAAACACCGGTCCGCTGTTGACTAGAACAAAGACAACAGAGATATATCGAGGGGGAAGCTACGCCTGTTCCCGAATTTATTGCCTCCAGCAGAGTTGTTGCGGTCAAAATAATCTTGGACCCGAGAACTGACTGAAACCCAATATTTAGCGAGTCAAGGGAAGTGTATCGAGAAGATAGACTAGACTCCGCAGGAAGGAGAGTGTTCACCGCAGCCAACAAAGTATTTTGGCAGTTATAAGATTCGAGGGACATGAAAGGGAAGCAGTAGGTGGGAAGGGAGTGAGACAGGGTTGTACCCTCTCCCCGATGTTATTCAATCTGTATATTGAGCAAGCAGTAAAGGAAACAAAAGAAAAATTCGGAGTAGGTATTAAAATCCACGGAGCAGACATAAAAACTTTGAGGTTCCTTGATGACATTGTAATTCTGTCAGAGACAGCAAAGGACTTGGAAGAGCAGTTGAACGGAATGAACAGTGTCTTGAAAGGGGGGTATAAGATGATCAACAAAAGCAAAACGAGGGTAATGGAATGTAGTCTAATTAAGCCGGGTGATGCTGAGGGAATTAGATTAGGAAATGAGACAAAGTAGTAAAGGAGTTTTGTTATTTGACAGCAAAAGAGCTGATGATGGTCGAAGTAGAGAAGATATAAAATGTAGAGTGGCAATGGCAAGGAAAACATTTCTGAAAAGAGGAATTTGCTAACATCGAGTATAGATTTAAGTGTCAGAAAGTCGTTTCTGAAAGTATTTGTATGGAATGTAGTCATGTATGGAAATGAAACGTGGACGATAAATAGTTTGGACAAGAAGAGAATAGAAGCTTTCGAAATGTGGTGCTACAGAATAATGCTGAAGATTAGACGGGTAGATCACATAACTAATGAGGAGGTATTAAATAGGATTGGGAAGAAGAGGAGTTTGTGGCACAACTTGACTAGAAGAAGGGATCGGTTGGTACGACATGTTCTGAGGCATCAAGGAATCACCAATTTAGTACTGGAAGACAGCGTGGAGGGTAAAAATTGTAGAGGGATGAATACACTAAGCAGATTCAGAAGGATGTAGGTTAGAGTAGGTACTGGGAGATGAAGCTTGCACAGGATAGAGCAGCATGGATTGCTGCATGAAACCAGTCTCATGACTGAAGACCACAACAACAACACTAAAGTCCGCTACTGCTATACCATAACCTTAACGTTGGAGGCAGATCGAATAATGAAACTATCTTGTTAAAGCAGTCATGGTATAGAGCAGTGTTATCCTCTGAGAGGAATTTTGTTATGTTGACCGTGTTGTACCTAACGGAGGTGGCTTATCGGAAGTGAAAGTCAAAATTATGTAAATATTTAAACAGTAATAAACAATGTTTTACCTATCTACACTGTTTAAAGAATAAAGAAACCGGTCGCCAGCCTAATTAGGCTAGAGAATGAGTAACATTCTTATTCAAGAACTGAAAATAAGTAACTTCAATGGGCAAACACAGTCTATACTTTTGTCACTCGAGAGTGCAATGAGCTCTGGAACCTGAATACAGTATGTTCACGTTAAGATTGGACCTAACAGATTAGAACAAACTATTTGCAAAAATATAACAGATAACAAAACACCCTATTACCATGAGGACTTAGTCAAACTGAATGGTCTCAATAACGTTACTATTAATATCCACTGTAGAATCGTAAATTGGACATAGGTTTAATATTACTTTTCAAACAAATTCCTATCTGACATGAAATATGGATATGCTCCAGAGCAAATTTAGTTACGGTGCATAGATTAAGTCTTTCATTACTAAACACCTTTCTAGTTAGAATGAAAATTGTGGTGTCACCGCCAGACACCACACTTGCTAGGTGGTAACCTTTAAATCGGCCGCGGTCCGGTAGTATACGTCGGACCCGCGTGTCGCCACTATCAGTGATTGCAGACCGAACGCCGCCACACGGCAGGTCTAGAGAGACTTCCTAGCACTCGCCTCCAGTTGTACAGCCGACTTTGCTAGCGATGGTTCACTGACAAAATACGCTCTCATTTGCCGAGACGATAGTTAGCATAGCCTTCAGCTACGTTATTTGCTACGACCTAGCAAGGCGCCAATATCAGTTACTATTGATACTGTGAATCATGTAATGTCAAGAGCGACTTTCGTCATTAATGGATTAAAGTTAAGTATTCCACCAGCTACGTCCGTTATTTCTAAATTATAATTTCCTTGTCCTGTTCCAGACCTCACGCCAGCCTGCGTGAGCTAAATCCCGTGCCTTTCGGCCTCCTCTAGTAACACGGTGTTGGCTCTCCTGCCAACCACAACAAAAATTAAATGGAATTCACTAACAGGTTCCTTCTCACTGTCTTTTGAATAAAGAAATTATTGTTTTCATTAATAGTGGTCTTTCTATTAATCGTTATCTAGCATGAGCACAATAGACAAACTGTTGGTCCTGTTACGCCATTAAAATGCACTTTTCATACACAAGAGGATTCCAATATTGTAGAGAATTTGACTTGAATAGCAATTAACTTTGTGCATTGTGTCAATGGAGAAGGTCCTTAATCTTGACCACTGTAGCAGAGCAAACTAAACACACTTTCACTACACTAGAGAAACAAGTACTTAGGAAGCATGATCATACAACTCTCAACCGTTGCAGTTCTGAACTTTTACTGCAGTGATACACAAATTTGAGATATTTGTAAGAGCCTTTCAACAAACAATATTAATTTTAGCACACTCGATTGCCATATTAATTTTATATGCCTTCAATAAAGGACACTTGGTAAACACTTAGGCGTGGGAGGGACCCTAAGTGGATATGTGATTGAGGATAAAGCACGGTAGGTACAAGAGTTTAGTCAATCTTTTTACCTTATATTTGGGTACACTATAACATCCTATGAGCTGATCCTTCAGTGTACATTACTATAGTGTTCCATTGCAGTGATTGCGCAATGTGGTGGCGTCTGCATATTGGTAGGTGGATTTGCCGGTAGAATTGCTGGAGTCTGTCACATCTTGGTGGCGATGATAGATACCAACTCCAGGATAGTTCCAGCCCTTTATCCATCCATCCATCCGAGGCATTGGAAGGCGTCGGGAAAAGCCTCTCGCAGAACCAACACAATACACAACTTTTACATGAGCAGTTGATAGTTTGGTAGCTCGTCCCCGACTGACTCTTTGTTCCACCTTTTCTACCTAGGCTAACCACAATTTGCGCGCGCTACACACTTCCGTTCCCGAGGGGAACCGCAACACCTTTTGACATACAAAATAACTAAGGACCCTAAGCGAAGATCAGCAGTTTACATATCATCAAACAAACATTTTAAATAAAACAGAACATTCGCAAATATTGGTAGTTCTACACAAAATTATTTAAATAAAATTATTTAATTTTAAAGATAACCAAAGAGATTATGTGACAAAGACAAAACATATAATATGCTCATATTGTACATATTACAGAGATTACACTTCCTACACCCTAAAAGACATCAAAGCTTTTACAAAGAAAGGAGTATACAATTTTGTGTTATCGATTCAGTCAAACACATTTGCAGAAGCTCAACGATATAACACTAGGCAAAATAAATCAGTACAGCATTAGATCTATGGTGTTACAAGGCGACTTTAACCTGCCGAGTATAGACTGGGACGTCTGTGTATTACATTTTCACGCAGTTTGGGTGCACAGATCCTGCGAAATCAGTACCCAGAACAAACCACCTCTGGCCGTAATGACGGACTTGATACGCCTGGGCATTGAGTCAAACAGAGCTTGGATGGCGTGAACAGCTACAGCTGCCCATACAGCTTCAACACAATACCACAGTTCGTCAAGAGTAGTGACTGGTGTATTGTGACGAACCAGTTGCCCGCCCACCATTGACCAGACGTTTTTAATTGGTGAGAGATCTGGAGAATGTGCTGGCCAGGGCAGCAGTCGAACATTTTCTCTATCCAGAAAGGCCCGTACAGGACCTGCAACTTGCGGTCGTGCATTTTCCTAGGCAGGATTAGAACCTGCGACCGCAACGGGCGCGCGGTTCCAGACTGAAGCGCCTAGAACCGCTCGGCCACACTGGCTGACACGCCAACTAGAGTGTGTCTTGAGTGACCATGACGGACGGTCGTTGAAGAGGTTCGTGACGCAGACTAAAAAGACAGCTGCAAAAGCTACTGCAGAACTGAATGCCGCCCTCGTAATTACTGGGCAATTTATCGCTGAGTACGACATCCTTCGTAGTGCACGAGTGCTTAACGATTTCAGTTTCTTCCACAAGCGCGGTGTAAAATCATAAAGTTCCGAGTGTGCGTGCTGCGGCTGACAGCCACCAGATTTGAGACGCACAACGAAGGCGGAACTGTGTTTCACCTGCCCGCTCCTTGTCAGCGAATGTTCTTGGAATCTATTTTTAAAGATGCTCCCCGTTTGGTCGATGAAAGTCACATTTCACTCGTTAGACGCAAGCTTATTTTCTCCAGAAGCAGCGTACATATCTGTATGGGGTGGTTCATTAAGGACGTACTGATGCCGAATTTTATTAGAGCTGGTGAACATCACATTTACATTATGATCACAAAAGAGTTTGGCGATTCTGTACGACACGTAACCTAGAAACGGGAAATTATCGCCCCTATAATCCTGCGTTGAAAGACTGTGGGCATACACAACTTGTCAACGCTGGAAGGACTGTGGCCATATTTTAAATTATCCAGTTCCCTATTAATTGATTTTGGCGTAAGTGGAGTTTCAGTAATAAGAGGCATCACGGCCCTGAAGTAACCCACTGTATATTTATGGAGATGACAGGAAGTGTCGTGAATGACAGAACCGCTTGTGGAAGGCTTACGGTGAATATCGAATTTGATTACGTTGGTAGCGAGGCAAAGTTTCAAATCGAGGAAGTTTAGGATCCCCCCGCTGTTCATAACTCCGTGCATAAAGGTTATTTTGTCGTGGAGGTCACCGAACTCTTCCATCAAGAGTGCTACGTCACTCTCATCACTGTCAAACAACATGCAAATGTCATCCACATGACGTCTGTAAAAACAGATATTAGCGGAAGCAGCAAAGGCACGGGCAAAATAATTGTGTTCCAAACAGCTGTCAGCGAGAAGCCCCGCGACACAATACCCCTGGTTAGACCATCTTGATTCGTGTTACAAACCTGGCACAACAGGAAGGACCAGGCCCCTTTTCTTTTTTCTTTTATCACTCGTTTATTACATCAGAGAAACAAACATTTCAAGACAAAATTTAACTACATGAAATATTGTTCCCAGTAAAGGTTAACATGAGCATTGACAAACCTTAGTTCCCTTAAGGGCTTCTGTTGGCAACAAATTTTAAGGAGGCAATGTAAAGTTTATATCAATTTAGCTCAAACACGTAGCTAGTGATTGAATCACGACACAGACACTTTAACAATTCCGGCAACAAATAAATAGCGTGAATTTGAACTCACAGTAACCAACTAATCAACAGCCTTGCCACTGAATAAGTAGTAGGCCATCAACTAGGGGAGTTAATACCAACAGTCTTTAAATGTCTTGGTCCCCATTAAATAAACAAACTTAGAGTAATTAAATGATTAACAAATCAAACATACTACGCTCCACTCAAACTCTTCAGTGGAAGCCAAGCCAAAATGAAGACTCCATTAACTGACTAGCACTAAAGTCACACTAAAGCTCATCTTTGTGGCAAACTTATACAAGACAAGTTTTTGAAGGGAGCGCATCAGTAAAACCGCTAGTGGAGCTAACTCGTGCCACGGGGCACAAGGTGGTATACATTGAGGTTGCCTTAGTGATATACTGCGCTCCAAAATATTAATTCAAATGGCCAATTCAATATTGAGTACACATTAACCAGCATTAATTAACGAAGAGTGACACCAGGTCGCTCGAAGGGATGACAACACTTAATTGAAAAGACGAATGCCGGAGGCGGCAGTAACACCAAACACCTTCTCTGAGTTTTAACCAAGAGTCGCTTCCTGCTACACAAGTAAACATTTAAACAAGCTCAAGGAAGGAACCACAAAGAGAAAATTCAAATTTGTTGTTGTTGTCTTCAGTCCTGAGACTGGTTTGATGCACCTCTCCATGCTACTCTATCCTGTGCAAGCTTCTTCATCTCCCAGTGCCAGTTGTGCCACAAACTTCTCTTCTCCCCAATCCTATTCAATACTTCCTCATTAGTTATGTGATCTACCCATCTAATCTTCAGCATTCTTCAGTAGCACCACATTTCGAAAGCTTCTGTTCTCTTCTTGTCCAAACTATTTATCGTCCTTGTTTCACTTCCATACATGTCTACACTCCATACAAATACTTTCAGAAATGACTTCCTGACACTTAAATCTATACTCGATGTTGATAAATTTCTCTTCTTCAGCAATGCTTTCCTTGCCATTGCCAGTCTACATTTTATATCCTCTCTACTTCGACCATCATCAGTTATTTTGCTCCCCAAATAGCAAAACTCCTTTACTACTTTAAGTGTCTCATTCCTAATCTAATGCCCTCAGCATCACCGGACTTTATTCGACTACATTCCATTATCCTTGTTTTGCTTTTGTTGATGTTCATCTTATATCCTCCTTTCAAGACACTATCCATTCCGTTCAACTGCTCTTCCAAGTCCTTTGCTGTCTCTGACAGAATTACGATGTCATCGGCGAACCTCAACATTTTTATTTCTTCTCCATGGATTTTAATACCTACTCCGAATTTTTCTTTTGTTTCCTTCACTGTTTGCTCAATATACAGATTGAATAACATCGGGGGGAGACTACAACCCTGTCTCACTCCCTTCCCAACCACTGCTTCCCTTTCATGTCTCTCGACTCTTATAACTGCCATCTGGTTTCTGTACAAATTGTAAATAGCCTTTCGCTCCCTGTATTTTACCCCTGCTACCTTCAAAATTTGAAAGAGAGTATTCCAATCAACATTGTCAAAAGCTTTCTCTAAGTCTACAAATGCTAGAAACTTAGGTTTGCCCTTCCTTAATCTAGCTTCTAAGATAAGTCGTAGGGACAGTATTGCCTCACGTGTTCCAACATTTCTACGGAATCCAAACTGATCTTCCCCGAGGTCGGCTTCTACTAATTTTTCAAATAACACCGCCAAAAGATTATAAAGGACAGGAAACCCCAACTATTTAAATTTAAAAGAATTAGCTCTCCCCAAAGGCAGTGTAAACGCTAAAGTCACACTCAAGAGGCCATCAAAATTGGTTACAAAAATTCTTAGACATTTGCGTCTTTTCTTTAAAAGAAACACAAGGCTGCTTAACTTCTGCCGGATGTCCGGTATGGCTCGTGTAGGATACACCAGGCAGCAACCCAAGGTAGGCGTTCGCAAGGCACGGCGAGCAAAATCAGGAGAGCAGACAGGCAGGCATCCAACACACATCCTCCATGCTGAGCCGGCAGACCGCGTACAACCAACTCAACATATACGTGGTTGCTTCCCACCTCGTACCTAACGGCGTCTCAGCAGGTGGCCCGAGCAAACGTCAACGCCACTCGCCCCGCGAATGCGGGAAACGACAAGGCAAGCAAAGATCATCGAAGGATCGATAATGGACATCCAAGAGACTGGCGCGACATGGCTCACATCTGACTGCCTGTAAAATTTATTATGGAAAGATCAATGACGACAAAAATCTATGCAGAATTATTAGCTTCACAATTTCATCAGTTCCTAAACCTCAGCACCTGAACAAATGATCTCGAATAACAGGTCAGTATGGCGGAGCTAGCAGCGATAGAGTTTGTTGATGGCCAAAGCAAAATTCATTCCGGAGGTTCTTGACAAAGTCTGTAAAGCAAATTTTCCCCTGTACTGAGAAGTGAAACAATAGAAAAAGTGTCGTGCAAAGATTTCAAAACATCTGACAGGTGGCTAGTTTCATTTGACATAGAAAACATGTAGGCCTACGTACAATCGCACGAAATAATATTCAGAAGTCAAGACATGGAGCTTTTTTATGTTATTCTTTGAATTTACTTTCTAAGTAGCAAATAACGCTAAAAACCTGTGTATTTGTCCGTCAATAGAGCCAACTTTTGCGCTGTACAGGTTATTAGTTCTCGATTTTTTTTTCCTCAATCTGTATTTTTATTTATTCAAAGCGCAAGTTTCTTTTGCCCAGGTATTGTAAGAATATGTCAGCAGACGACGCCGTCTACCATTGGAAATACGTTGCTGAATGTTTTTTATCGTTCCGTTGCGTCAAGTGTTAAGTCTACCTTTCATCGGTACACAGCGAGAACAGTAATGCACCAAGGAGTGAGACCTGAGGGATTCTCGGATGCGTATATTTCCACGGTGATTTCTCTGGCCTGCAGACGACTCATCGAGACGTAGTACCGCACTGTTTGAGAAGTTCAGCTGAGTTACAGGCGTTGCCGAAACCGAGCGTTAATAAAACGGTCGTTTCGTGCCTGCCCAAAGCACTAGGCACGCGGACGAGTGCATTAGCTGCGCTACTGTGTTTGCAGAAGACTAATGTTTATCGTGAACGTTGTAGCTTGTAAGGCAGCCCGTGAGCGGAACACGAACGACGCGCTGCGACGCCCTGTGGATGCAGACCCACGTCCAGCGCAGGACAGAAGCCGTCGCCGGCTGTCCCCAGATGAGTGGCGCTGTCGGCTGTCTCGCCAGCCCCTAATTGCGGTGCCACGCGACCGCCCCGTCTCTGCACACACACACACACACACACACACACACACACATACACACACACACATTCCACGCCGCCATATTTCTCCGCGACGCGGTTTACGGCCTCGCGGAAGTAGTAAAGATAACTGCCGCCGCGAATAACAAAAGCGAAGCCGCCACCCATAAACGGCCTAATGCGCTGGCCAAACGTTATGCTAATTAGCGACAGCGCCGAGCGCCGGCGCTCAATCATCGCGGCAAACAAGCGGCAGACGCTACCGCGACGCACCACACACCGCCGCTGTCCCCGGGATCGCGTCACGCACGCCACGGGACGGCCACTTCAACTCCGGTATCCGATTTTGATTAGATCTCAAACTGCTTGCAATATTGGCAATCAATAAAATGTTTGCACTCCACAAAAAGCAAAAATGGACAAGATGTGCTCGATTTCAAGTATGTTCTTGACCTATGCCGTTCGCTTCAGTGTGACTTGCTAGAGGCGACCGCTTTCCTTCTAATACGATACTACCTGGAAACTCCTGATTTCAATAATCGATCTCCCGTGCACAAAACAGCTTCGAACATCTAAAACACTATTTGCCATTAAAATTGCTACACCACGAACATGACGTGCTACAGACGCGAAATTTAACCGACAGGAAGAAGATGTGATAGGCAAATGATTAGCTTTTCAGAGCATTCACACAAGGGTAGCGCCGGTGGCGACACCTACAACGTGCTGACATGAGGAAAGTTTCCGACCGATTTCTCATACACAAACAGCAGTTGACGGGCATTGCCTCGTCAAACGTTGTGATACCTCGTGTAAGGAGGAGAAATGCGTAACGTCACGTTTCCGACTTTGATAAACGTCAGATTGTAGACTATCGCGATTGCGGTTTATCGTATCGCGACATTGTTGCTCGCATTGGTCGAGATCCAAAGACTGTTAGCAGAATATGGAATCGATGGGTTCAGGACGGTAATACGGAACGCAGTGCTGGATCCCAACGGCAGGTTCTGTTTACAGCATCATGATGGTCGCATCCGTGTTTGGCGACATCGGGGTGAACGCACATTGGAAGCGTGTATTCGTCATCGTCATACTGGCGTATCACCCGGCGTGATGGTATGCGATGCCATTGGTTACACGTCTCGGTCACCTCTTGTTCGCAGTGACGGCACTTTGAACAATGGACGTTACATTTCAGATGTGTTAGGACCCGTGGCTCTATCCTTCATTCGATCTCTCCGAAACCCTTCATTTCAGTAGGATAATGCACGACCGCATGCTGCAGGTCGTGTACGCGCCTTTCTGGATACGGAAAATGTTCGATATTTCTCCAATGAATACCCGTTTATCATCTCCATTTCTTCTTGGTGTAGTAATTTTAGTGGCCATTAGTGTACTTTACAAATGAGTAAATCCCTTAAATATTTGATTTTAAACCTGTAAGCGAGAAAAAGTTTATAATATATTTGAAATTATGTTTAAAGTTTGTTGGAAGTCGCTACCGGACGAATGTTGTCCGGATACCAGCACGCCATCAGTTATGTCCCCTCAAGACAAACACACAGTTTCTGACGTAATTCTTGTATTATTATGTGAAACTAGTGACATAAGACAATACCACTTAATTAGTAGATTGCTACAGCATTTTAAATTTTTAAATTCGGTCAATAATTACCCCATCTATTGAAATAAAATTCTTCGGCGCCTTTGGAAGACGCCAGGTACCAGGCTGCGACTGGTGCCGCAGGTAGCAGGCTGCGACTGGTGCCGGCTTCCGGGATGGCTCTTCACTGATACAGCTGAGGCGCTCCTTAACGCTTCCAAAGTGAAACTCATTACCGTTACTGACATTTCCAAAATTTTACTACTCTATTTCTGAAACAAATATGCACGTAACATGCACTGTCTTAGCATTAAGTTCTAGTCAACGAGAGGAAGTATATTTTCGCAGCCTTTTATCTCGACTTTGGCTGATGTAGAAGCTAACAACCGAAAATCAGTAAAAGAATCTTAACTTCTCCGCCTTACGTCCTCTTGGCTCCTCAACTCATTACTGCATACATGGTGCCAACTGCCTTGACCCAGTGGTAACACCGGTTTCCGCAGACGTTAAGCGCTGTCGGGCGTGGCCGGCACTTGAATGTGTGACCATCCGGTCTGCCGAGCGCTATTGGCATGCGGGATGCTCTCAGTCCTTGTGAGGCAAAGTGAGGAGCTACTTGGTCGAGAAGTAGCGGCTCCGGTCTCGGAAACTGACATACGGTTGTGCTTACCACAGGGCCCTCCATATACGCATCCGGTGACGCTGTGGCCTGAGGATGACACGGCGGCCGGTCGGTACCGTTGGGCCTTCATGGCGTGTTCGGAGGAACTCATATATACGAACGTGAAAGCCATATGAAATTACATAATCGCAGATTCGGCAAGAGCAGCATTTTTCTGTCTCCGCAGAAATAATTTTAATTTTTTGTAATGCAGGAATACAGCACTCCATTGATTAACGAGTTTCACTGAATAAACTGTTAACTGTATTTTGTTTCTTTGCGTCTCCTCTCAGCGCCAGATACCCAGTCTTACGTGCTTGTCCCTAAATGCTCCTTCAGTGTGACAAAAGGGCTTCACATAGACACAGAACATATTGAGTTTAAAAGTATCTAATCTCTTACTAATTCGTGAAGTTTAGGACTCGCTCTCCTTACAGAAACTGCTTATTTTATTAGAAGAATCTTTCGTCAGGAAGTTACTTGGTAACCTATAACTGATCTGTATGAGTTTAGTGCATGTTTTGTATCGTTTTGTCGTTAATTTCTTGAACATCACAGATAAATAAACATCAGAGAAAAATCAATCACCAACATTATATTCTCTAACATAATCTACAGCAGTGTGACAACAATCGGGTAGTTTTTCGATTCTAAGGCCGTTGTAATGTACCCGTTTGGAATAACAAAAAGTTATCGTCAAACTCAGTTTGAAACACATTTCCGTCCAGAAAAGAATTTTGTGGATGTTCGATCCAGAAGGAACGAAACAGGTAAATATTTGAAAGCACGATATCAATGGCACGGGTAAGGAGAGGGATAACGCCCCAGCCTTGGTTATGGGTAGTTGTTTCTGGCAAATCAGCAGAACACAGCCTTCCTGTAGACTTCTTGACCGTTTCTCTTACACTGCACTAAAAGGCGTCTCAGTTGTAGCAGTCAATACCAGCTGCGATGCACATATAGGTAGTTCTGGGAAGTTGTTTGTAGCACACAACACCCTCTTCTTGCCGCCACATGCGCGGCATTTTAATTTGTGGACACTCAATGACCTTTGCTTCAGGAGATGTTTTATTTCTTATGATGAAGTTAACATCAAGCCATCATACGTTGTCGTCAGTAATGATGTAACGAGGTAGGGTAGCAATGCTTGAGGACAAAACTGATGACATTCAAGCAAAAATGTATATATGACCATCGCTTTGACTTTTGTTGCTTCGAATTAAAGCGTGCTCCTCGCCGACACACGAGATTTGCCCCTTACCAATTGAATGCAAATCTTAATTGAAAAATGAATGTGTAAGTAGTCTGTTTGTATGTTGGCAGCGCTGTAGACTGTGTTAATATCGCTGACAGCGCTCTGCGCCCTCGGCAAGAAATTCTGTGGTTGAGCGGACTAGCAGTTAGCGAGTGGATAGGGAAGTGTATGGACGTGTTTTCTCTTAGTGGAGACTCTGTGTTGGTAGGACATGCACTGTAAAGTGAGACGCAAGGAAATGATGATATGTTTGATTGGTAATGTTTGGGCAGTGCAATTATTGACAACTATACAATTTTTGGAACTGGATGTCAAATGAATAAGGTAAAATTTTCTAAATACATTATTTGCTCTTCAACAAAATTTTGCTTTTTGCTAACCACATGCCTCCTTGTAATTAAGAAGCTACAGTAGTTAGAATCTTTTTATTAAGCTGGCCGCTGTTGGTACTTGCTGTAATTGCTGCAGTTCGTGTTATGAAGATTTTTTGTGTGGTTAGTGACTTATGAAAAATAAGGGGGTTTGCACTATCGGGATTCGTGATTGAAATGAGTTTAGGCAATTAACAGAGTTGGAGGTAGTTTCATATTTCTTTTATTTAATATTTTTTGGATTTTTATTATTGTCAGGATTTCTTGCAATTCAGGGTCATTCTTTTGGGTTAATTATCGTAAGTCATGTTATTACTGTATAGCAGCACTGTCTCCAACTAATTCTTTAATTATGTTTATCATTTAAACACTGACTTACAGAATTTTCCCTGACAAAGACGACTCAAACTTAACCTATTGATTTATTACCCACAATAATATGAATAATAATTAGTTCCACCAACTACGTCTTTTAATTCCAGAATGAAATTTTCACTCTGCAGTGGAGTGCGCGCTGATATGAGCCTTTCTGGCAGATTAAAACTGTGTGCCGGACCGATACTCGAACTCGGGGTCCTTAGTTCGAGACTCGGTCCGGCACACAGATTTGACCTGCCAGGAAGTTTCAAGTCTTTAAATTATTTTCATCATTTAAACACTGATCTACAGAATTTTCCCTAACAAAGACATCTCAAACTTAACCTATTGGTTTATTACCCGCAGTACAAAAGACCAACGTAATGTGACTGCTGTACAGTGACAACATGACTTAGAATAATTAACACAACAGAACGGCCCTGAATTGCCGAATATCCTAAGAATAACTCATTCTTTTTCATAAGTCACTTACCACACAGAAAATATTGATAACACGAACTGCAGCAATTACAGCAAGCAGCAACTACGGCCAGTTAAATAAAAAGATTCTAACTACTATGGACTCTTAACTACTAGTAGCATATGATTAGCAAAAGAAAGATTTTGTTGAAGAACAAACAATGTATTTAGAAAATTTTACCCTATTCATTTGATATCTAGTTCCAAAAATTATATAGTTGTCAATAATTCCACTGCCCAAACATTACGAATCAAACACACGTCATCCTCCATTTCCTTGCGTCTCACTTCACAATGCATGTCCTACCAACACAGAGTCTTCACTAAGAAAAACCATGTTCATACACTTCCGGATCCACTCGCTAACTATTAGTCCGCCCAACCACAGAACCTCTGACCGAGGGCGTAGAGCGCTGTCAGCGATATTAACACAGTCTACAGGGCTGCCAACATACAAACAGACTACTAACAAATGGTTGCTGTTGATCATTGGGTGTACTGACCCGAACCATCATTGATTAAACTGTCGAAACGTTCTTAATCATAGCCCGTAAGTCTTTCTGAATGTGGCAAATCATTCATCTCAGAACGCTCCTCTTTGACACGAGAAAAACATTCCTGTCATCATTTCCCTGGGGTCAGAAGCCCTACACGCGGCACCAATGTTTACACCTAGCTTCACTGTCTTCCTCCGCATTCTAATTCCAATGCGGACAATATTCCGCTAATATTAGATCTCTTCACAGCTGACCCTCCATTTTCTAAGCTTTAAGCAATACCCATGTCTTTCAAATATGCAAAATTCAGTGCGGTTGAAGTCTGCCGCCTCGAGGCCAAACTCTCTCCCGGAAATGTTTCTGCCAAATTTCGCTTTTACTCATAGATAAGAAAATGAAATAAATTACCTTTCCGCTTGCTCCAACTTATACCGTTGGCGTGTAAAGGAAACGCGCTTTAAAAACAGTCTTGGAAGGAGTGGGCTCAGCTCTCAACTGCACGAGCACAACGTGCGATGTCGACCGGCAGACCACGAACTGGTAAATCGGCAGCACAGCTCGTGCCCCCTTGCAGGACAGCCGCTGCGGGTGGCTGGACACGGGTCCTGCGGGCAGCCGGTGTTGGTACAGCACCTGTCGCCGCCTCAGGCGAACGACTCGGATTTCATATGTGCAGTCGCCGCGAATCGCCAGACTGTACACCGGGAATTATGGTATGGATTTTATTTTGTTGATAATCCAAAGACGACGGTGATTATTATGACAGTCGAAACTTCCTGGCAGATTTAAACTGTGTGCCGGACCGAGACTCGAACTCGAGACGTTTGCCTTTCGCGGCAAGTGCTCTACCAACTGAGCTACCCAAGCACGACTCACGCCCCGTTCTCGCAGCATTACTTCTGCCAGTACCTCGTAGAGCAGTTGCCCGCGAAAGGCAAAGGTCCGGAGTTCGGTTCTCGGTCCGGCACATAGTTTTAATCTCCCAGGAAGTTTCATATCAGCGCACACTCCGCTGCAGAGTGAAAATCTCTTCTGGAATATGACAGTCGTTTTCATTCACTTATCTTTTCCTTTTGTAGAAGCCGCGTGTTTTTCATTAGCTTCCTGTGTTCGGCACGCCGTTCATCCGCCCATTTGGGACCAGCTGTTTATTTCTTGTGTGGCAAAGACCCGCATATGACCATACAGTTGTGAAGATGTTTCCGTTTTGTCTGTCTCTTTTTGTTGTATGACCATTTCCTCCAGATATTTTCAGACGTTCACCTAACACGGTGTTCTTGTGTTCATATGTTCCAGTTGCAGTTGCATTTTATCCTGCTCAAGTCATAGTGCATTATTCGTAGGCGGACATAAAACCCAACTTTGACTTTCCACACTGTGTCAGTAAAAGCCACATTTTTACAGTAAATGAAGTATCGAAAATGTTACTCTGTCATTGCTGTCTGAGAAAACGAATGCCCATAACTCTATCACGTACATCATTGCCGACTTCTTACTCAATACCAACTTCGTCTGTTAATAACAGATTTTTCAACAATATGTGAATAAAAATTTCACTATAATTATTTCTCTCCAAAAAGTTTTCAAAACAACTATTAGACGTCATAGGGTTGACGAGTGGTTTTGTATAACCTCGTTAGTGAACTAACCAGTTAGAAAAATCATTAGGATGAAACAAGGACAGATAGCCATACGGGAGCGATGGCCAACATATGTTGTTCTCCAATTACATGCCTTACAGCGCTACCGGTCACTTGGTGGTGAGTCTTCCTCGCGAGTGACATGTTCATGCTTGCCTTGACACTTTTATTTCAATGAAAAGTAAGTATTTTTCGTGATTTTAGATTTTAATACATCTTAATCTTCTATATAACATGTCAGTACTTTTCCATCTTTCCATAAGCTAGACTTTGAGTAGTTACGGATGCTTACATTTCAGAGCTGTAAAAGTCTAGCTGCATACCGTCATGTTATTTACTTTTCATTTTTTTATTTTTATTTTTTTTACGGGTGCCAGCTAAATACGCTCGTCTGCTGCAGTGAGGGGCAATGTGCAATCGACAACTCCCGAGTGCCTACGTGTCTACACGTCGGTGTTTACGTTTTACTGTTCATTCACAGATGCCCACGACAGTAGTGGGTGAACAGCAGGCAACTTCGCCTCTTTCGAGGCGCTCATTTTTAAGCGCCAAGCCATAGCAACTTGCCTGAGTCGCTTATGTCGGTGCATTTCCCTCTTTGCACCTGTAACGCCGCTAGAATGGTTCCCCATTACTCTCTGCTCCATTTTATACTTTCCTTTCTGCGTGATTTGTCCGTAACACCACCAAGTCGCATTCATTGTGGAGTTAGGCTGTGGTCATAATGTTTTGGCGATATCAAGTTAATAAGAAATTCCCAGAATCTTCACAGGTACATAAATAAAAAAAAAAGCTCTATGCAGTAAGCAGGGCGCACAGTGGAATTTTTTCAGATCTCAATACGCGTCTCTATTCACCTCATTACAGTCAAGAGATGTCAGTTCGAACTTGTGTCTAACGAAGTCTGTATCTTTCTATTTCCTGAAGAATTTAACCTCAGATACGTCACTAACTGGCATTTAATTATAACAAATCGTACAAAAAACAACGGTCTTTTGATTAATCTCTAATTCAGAACTGCCTTAAAATGGCATGCTCAAGCTATAATACGAAAAGCACCACGTATGTATAGCCTTTAATCAGCTATACGTTTCCTGCCTGTTTTTTTTTTTTTTTTTTTTTTTTTTATAGTCGTACCAGAAAGATGGTACGCTGAATTTAACCCTTGCTTGCCAACGTTATCTGAGTGTCACTATATTGATTGATTGTTTGTCATGGTACTCCGTGCTATAAGGAGTATTTTCTCCACTTAATACTAATGAAACATGGCCATTTGATTTGAGAATGGGCCCATTTGTGTTTCATTTTAATGTGTCACACTTCCCATTTCCTGTCTGTACCCATCCATGAATGTGTGATTGCATGAAGTTTGAATGTATGGGATATAGAAAGTTGAGGGACTAACCAAAGGTAGTTATAATGTGGTGCTCTTGCTAAAGCAAAACCTATGGGCAAAGCAAAACAAAGAGATTGCCTGAGGGTTTCGTAAAAGATCGACGGAATTGAGAGTTTGAGGGTCGCAGGTTGTCACACCCAGTAAGAGATGTTCCCCTCCCTATAATTCGAACAGAGACTTTGTCTCGGGAAGTCTGCCACTTTTTCGGCACTGTTAGACTGGCTGACCTGAAGTGCAGACGTTTTTGTGGAGCTGTTGCGGGTATGGTATGAAAAACGTATCAAAACGAGTTATGTCATCGCCGATAAGATTCTCAATCTGTCGATGTAGTCAAGGAAGTGTTATAAGACAGTTTAATTACGATTATTTTGATGATTCAGGTGATAGGAGTAATTGTGTTGGCCATCAGTTCCGCACTCTACTTCGTGAATATTTGCGGGTGAAATTTGTTCAGTTGAGGGAACGTTTGATGAAGTTGCGTTTTAACCGTGGTTTTTGTAGAATAAGTTTGGTTTTCATACAGGTTTCTTTGAAACGAGGGTGTGAGCACATGTTCGCACCATTCTGCGGGAATAGAGCTTAACGAGTAGAAATTCAATGTTTTGCATGTGTTTAGCCATGTTAAATGTTTGCTAAGGGGATTAGAAAGCGACAAAAGTATTTTCAATTAGTTATTCTGTGAATTTTTGGTCGTTTCTTTGTGTCGTGTAGTGGAGAGATACGGCTCACCAAGAGTGCGTGTAAAATCTGTTCTAAGACCCGTACGGCATTAGAGTGTTGTAAATTGTACCAATGATTTATAAAAGTGATTTGGAGAAATTTGAGACCGCTTTTTGTGGAAATTTTCGTTCAGTTTCAACTTGTTTTTTTTTTTTGTAAGCTCTGACCATGTGGTTTAGCAACAGTTCATATAATATCTGAATCGAGAGTAATTCAAATGTTGTTTCTTGCAGTCCCATACAATGATTTTGATAGCCCTCAGTCGCATTTTACGTAAAAATTTGGTATTTTTCGGGTAGCTGTTTTTGTGAGTACCAGTGGATTCCCATGTGTTACCGTCACGTGTGTCTTACTTCCCCCACGCTGGTTCAAATAGTTTGTTTCGATATTCTTGCTTGAATTAATGACCAATCAAACATACATTCAGAGACGTGACTTGGAATTCAAATTTCGTGTAGGTGTTATTTGGTATAGACAGGCTGCCCCACTTTCTTTATGGGAACCATATCAGATATGAAAGGTGTACAAAATATAATTTGAGTGTGTACAGCAGCATAAGTCCCCTCACGAATCTCTCCCTCCTCCCCCCCCCCCCTCCCCTCCCTGTATTGCGTGAATGTTGTGTTAAATGCTGACATGCTGAACGGTATAGAAACTAACTCAGATCCACTATCCAACATCTTGACAGAAATTCTTTTGTACGTAAGAGAACAAAGGAAAATCTTAACTGTTTTCATTGTTTTGAGTCAAAACGCTAGATGTTTTTGCCATACCAAGCCTCTTATTATATAAATCCCTTTTTAAAGTTATTTCGAGAATAATTAAAGTAGATACTTATAAAGAATCATGAAATTCTATCGATATAACAAAATTACCACTCCCTTTCCTCATTAAATGCGGATTGTTTTTCAACTGCACTGTAAAGAATAGTCTGAAAGATAAACTAAGAGATTGCTGAAGGAGTAGTTGAAGCATTAATGGAACAAAATCAATGAAAGTTTTAGTTATGGTCATGAATAATCAAAAGGTTACCCTCCCTCCCCCCTCTACTGAATGTTTTGGTTCGAGGTAATGTAAACGTTATCCGTTACATCCTTAATTAATTGAAGTTTCATGGACAGTGAAGAACCATTAAATACATAGATAATGTCGGGCAGGTTTGAACGAATGAAACCGATGTACTACGAACCATAACATCCAGTAAGAGGCTGATATTTGTCTAGCAAAGTGGAGAGAATTGCGAAGGAAATTAACGCAAGTTGCATATGCACGAAGAAAGCGTAAACTGCGAGACAGCAGGAGAATTAATGAAATTCATGCACCGTAATTCCATAAACACAACAGACGGCAACCGTGCGTTCTCATTTGGCCAGCCCTTTTAAACAGTACATAAAAAGTACTAAATAAGGACTTCATCCATAAAAGACATAACCCAGCAATGCGTCTGTGCCGTGAACGTTACGTTGCACTTCGATCGCCGCGTCTGTTTACACGAGGCCAAAAACCTAGCGCTCCTGAGCTGCCCTTCACGCCGCTCTTCTTTGGATCTTGTCTCTGTCTTTTATTGATCAAAGATGCTAAGGCTCCGACGCTGATCACCAATGCTCAAGAATTGGGCGACAAATTTTCTAGCAAGCCATCCCTTCAAATGCGAACATTTTGGTAAAGCTTTTTCGTGAATGAAACAAGTTTACTGTTACCAGTCACAGTTTGTTTATTTCCATGACGAGTTCGGGGCGTTTAAGCCTACATCATCAAGTGGATGTGTATGGCGCAATACAATGTAATGTATCATGACAGAACTATCCCACATAGAGCACAAGATATGAGACAGGGAAAGTTACCCTAACTCTTCATGAAAAGTATAAGAACTCCAACTCCAAAAAAGATAGATGCCGACTGTCGTGCATACTGTAGAACCATCAGACATTAAAGTCATGGTTGCAAAATACTGACGCGGATTATTTACAGAAGAATATGAGGAACTGGTAGTAGCCCACATCGGGGAAGATCAATTTGGGCTGAGGAGAAATGTTGACAATCGATTCAGCAAGGAGACGTTGATGGCAGTCAAATGCCTACTTAATTTAAACAAACAAACAATAAACATTAATAGGCTACCTACAACTGTTTTTAATACATCAAACTGATATTTATATTTTAAAGTTTTACAATAAATTTATTTAAACATATGATGATTTCAGGAAAAGCATGGTTGAACGGATTCAGAAAGAGAACTCCAAGTATTTCACTAAGGCAGCCAGAACCGATATCTGCTGCTACAGCCCGAGTCTTTAACAAGATACAAGTCAAAGCAGTTTTTGAATGAGGTGGTGCAAACTCATCATATTCAGCCAATAAAAATTCGGAATGCAGATGAATCTGCGTTTTCAAGCGTGTTGAGACCTTCTAAAATACTTGCAGCATGAGGAAAGAAGAAAGTAGAAGCAATAACTAGTGGAGAACGAAGTATGAGCTCTTCTACAAATTTTATTCCACCTGTTCTCATTCTTGAAAGAAAAAGAGCAAAAGATGAACTTTTTGATAATGCTCCAACTGGCACATTAGGACTGGTTAATGAATCAGGATGGATGAGTGTAAACTTGTTCCTACGATGGCTGAACCATTTAAGGAATATGCTAATCCTACAAACGAGAATAAGGTCATTCTTTTATTGCATGACCACTCAACCCACAAATATGTTGATGCACTGACTTATGCTAAAGACTATGATATCATAATGTTTTCATTTCCATTAGATTGCACACACTGTCTTCAGCCACTGGATGTGGCATGTTTTGGTCTCCTTAAAACAGATAGAACTAAGATGTTTCTAGTATGTTAAGAAACCATACTGGTAGAGCTGGGGTACAATTTCAGGTGGCAAGTTTATATTTAGCAGCATATGGAAAAGCTGCCACTATTCACTATGCAACCAGCGGTTTTGCAAATACCGTAATCTGGTCATTCAACCCCAGTACTTTCCCAGATGTCCATCGGTTTTGACTGAGAAATCGCTCTTGGAAAAAGAAATTACTGGAAATGAAACGGTAGGCCTAATTACTAAAGCGAACCTACAAGCAGAAAACTGTGTTGTTCCAAAACTGCCTCAAATTTCATCAGTCCGCCTATGTCACATTCTGATAATGCAACATCTCCTCGATCAAGACCTTCTTTTATTAGGTCAATTTCTTTTCGAGAAACTTTACTGAGAAAATTTAGAGAACCCGCATTTGAAGCTGACTGCCGAACGATTCTACTGCCGCCAACATACATTGCCCTTAAGGACCAAGATAAGCTACGAGAAATTAGGGTTCATACGGAGATAGTCGTTTTCCTTCTCTCTTTTGCGAGGAAATGACTAGTAGTGGTACAGGATACCCTCCGCCACGCACCGTACTTGGCTCGCGGATTATCTATGTACACGTACATGTAGACATATCTCCGTCTCCTTCTGGATCTCAGGCTAGACTTGTTTCTAACAAACGGAAACTGAGTTCATAAGTTCTGACCAGCAGTCCATATGGTTTAGAAGTACAAGCCAAATTCAATCAAGAAAAGAGTGTTGGGATGCAAACAGGCTGAGAAGGAACTTTGTTTAGATTTGCCTATTGGACGTGACGAAGATGTGGACTTTAGCGATGATGGTGATGATGTTCCTTGTCTGTGTTGTAATGACTTATTTAGTCACTCTAAAGCAAATGAGACGTGGTTTAGGTGTGCTAAGTGTTCAATGTGGGATCACAGCAAATGTGATGGGGTTTCACATAGGGCAAATATGTTTACATGTGATATTTGTAAGTAAATGTGGAAATCTATAGAAGACAGAAGGGTGTGTCGTTTTGTCCAACGATTGCCATGACATGGGATTAAGTAAACTTTCTGACAGTACGTTCCAATAATGACATGAGATATGATAGTTTGTTTTCGTGAATCACTGTGTCGCTGTGTAGTTAATGGTTCTTAATGTTAATTTGCAAAAATTGAAGTTTATAATTCTAAAAGTAAGCCTGTAGTAGAGTTTTTTCCTTATGGTATGTAATTTTAGGACACCTTCCCTAACTTTTATGTAATATTAATATTTGAAAGTGTTGGCTGGGCGATACACTTTGAAATTTTAACGGTAGCAGGGATAAAACAGAGAGAGCGAAAGGACAATAATAACTTGTAAGGAACCAGAGGACTATTATAAGAATTGAAGGACGGGAAGGGAAAGCTATAACTAAAAAGGGAATGTGAGAATGCCGTAGCCTAACGCCGATGTTATATCTGTACGTTGAGCAAGCAGTAAAGGAAAGCATACAAAAATTTGGAGAAGGAATTGAAGTTCAGGGAGAAGAATGAAGTTTGCTGATGACGTAATTCGGTCAGAGATGGCAACTGATTTGGAAGCGCAGCTGACTAGAAAAGCGTCTTGAAAAGAACTTATAACATGAGTGCCAACAAAAGCAGTGGTCGAATTAAGTCAGGTGATGCTGAGGGAATTACGCTAGGAAAAGAGACAGTAAAAGTACTCGACGAATTTTGATGTTTGGGCAGCAAAATAACAGGTGATGGGAGAAACAGAGCGAATATAAAATGCAGATTGGCAATAGCAAGAAAAGTATTTATGAAAAAGAGAAATTTATTAATATCGAATATAGATTTAAATGTTAGGAAGACTTTTCTGAAGGTACTTGTCTGGAGCGCAGCCTTGCGCGGAAGTGGAAAGAGGACTATAAGCAGTTCAGACAAGAAGAGAGCAGAGGTTTTTACAATGTGGTGCTACGAAAGAATGCTTAAGGCTAGATGGTTAGATCGAGTAACTAACGACCTGTTACTAAATCGAACTGAGGGAAAACAAATTTGTGGTCCAATTTGACTAGCAGAAGGGATCGATTAATACACTGCTGGCCATTAAAATTGCTACACCACGAAGATGACGTGCTACAGACGCGAAATTTAACCGACAGGCAGAAGATTATGTGATATGCAAATGATTAGCTTTTCAGAGCATTCACACAAGGTTGGCGCCGGTGGCGACACTTGCAACGTGCTGACATGAGGAAAGTTTCCAACCGATTTCTCATACACAAACAGCAATTGACCGGCGTTGCCTGGTGGAACGTTGTTGTGATGCCTCGTGTAAGGAGGAGAAATGCGTACCATCATGTTTCTGACATTGATAAAGGTCGGATTGTAGCTTATTGCGATTGCGGTATATCGTATCGCGACATTGCTGCTCGAGTTGGTCTAGATCCAATGACTGTTAGCAAAATATGGAATCGGTGGGTTCAGGAGGGTAATATGGAATGCCGTGCTGGATCCCAACGGCCTCGTATCACTAGCAGTCGAGATGACAGGCATCTTATCCGCATGGCTGTAACGGTTCGTGCAGCCACGTCTCGATCCCTGAGTCAGCAGATGGGGACGTTTCCAAGACAACAACCATCTGCACGAACAGTTTGACGACGTTTGCAGCAGCACGAACTATCAGCTGGGAGACCCTGGCTGCGGTTACCCTTGACGCTGCATCACAGACAGGAGCGCCTGCGATGGTATACTCAGCGACGAACCTGGGTGCACGAATGGCGAAACGTCATTCTTTTGAATCCAGGTTCTGTTTACCGCATCATGATGGTCGCATCCGTGTTTGGCGACATCGCGGTGAACGCACATTGGAAGCGTGTATTCGTCATCGTCATACTGGCGTATCACCCGGCTTGATGGTATGGGGTGCCATTGGTTACACGTCTCGGTCACCTCTTGTTCGCATTGACGGCTCTTTGAACAGTGGACTTTACATTTCAAATGTGTTACGACCCGTGGCTCTACCCTTCATTCGATCCCTGCGAAACCCTACGTTTCACCAGGATAATGCACGACCGCATGTTGCAGGGCCTGTAGGGGCCTTTCTGGATACAGAAAATGTTCGACTGGTGCCCTGGCCATCACATTCTCCAGATCTCTCACCAATTGAAAACGTCTGGTCAATGGTGGCCGAGCAATTGGCTGGTCACTATACGGCAGTGACTCCTCTTGATGAACTGTGGTATCGTGTTGAAGCTGGATGGGCAGCTGTACCTGCACACGCCATCCAAGCTCTGTTTAACTCAATGCCCAGGTGGTTGTTTTGGGTACTGATTTCTCAGGATGTATGCAGCCAAATTGCGTGAAAATGTAATCACATGTCAGTTCTAGTATAATATATTTGTCCATTGAATACCCGTTTATCATCTGCATTTCTTCTTGGTGGAGCAATTTTAATGGCCAGTAGTGTGGTACACGAATACAGTAAACAGGTTCAGGTGGATGTGGGTTGCAGTACTTATGCGGAGATGACGCTGGCATAGGTTAGACTAGCATTGAGAGCTGCCTGAAATCCGTCTTCGGACTGAAGGGCACACCAACAGCACTCTGTGTTATAATACAACTGTGGCACTGTCTCCTGTGGTCACAGACTCCGTATGTTAAATCACATACACCATCGCACTTTGTAAGCAGTGAAAGGAACAATGATGATGTGTGGAATCTAAGACACAACACAATCGTGCATGTCATATTTGACCACACAAATTTGTCTGATGATAGAAATTTGGCCCGCCGAAACGCGTCGCGGACATGAATGAGTTATGAACATTAAAGGCAAACTTGTTTCATTTGATTAGCCACTTCTTTCGTGAATGAATTAAATTTCATTAAGATTCTTCCAATGACTCGCAGCCTGGCATCCCCTTTTCCTAAAAGTTGCTTTGTGGCCATTGCACTAGGTCGTTGCGGTCGGTTGCTCCTAGGTATTTTACGGTTGTTTCCTTTTCCAGTGATGTAGTGCCAGTGGTATAACCGAACAGTATTGGATTTCTAAGCCTATTTATATGCAATAAATTACATTTGTTGACAATTGGTTCGGAGTGCAGCAACATTCGCTAACATTTATTGGTAACCACTGTCACAACAAAAAAAGACACAAGTTGCAGTTAAACAGTATTTAATTGTGTATGTCATACCTTTAGATAAGAACAAATGCTATTGAGTTTTACAGTTGAGCGTCAGGCATCATGAATGATTTATAAATAGAATTATTTAACCTTATGTCTTTTATTAGATGACATCTAAATGTGGTGGCAAGAAACATTAAAGATCTCCTAACAAAATATGTATAAGCCTGCTTCTGTTGATAGTCAACTGGTGATGCCTAATATGAGTAGGTGAAACATGTTTGGTTAAATACAAAATAAACATTGTGTTGCAAGAGATGGATAGCATTTGTCTCTATATGCATGATGAACATAACTGAAATATCTACAAGGAAGAATGGTTGCAGACATTAACAAAACATAATTCCGTTCACTCACCTAATTTTTTCCGCCGCCTAAGCATCTGTGACAATGGTTTATCATCTTTGGTGATGCTTTTTAATCGTTTCAGAACACTATCGAATAAATGTCACGAAATGATAGTAAAATTCCACCGTCTTGCTTATCATATGTGGGTGATGATAGTAGACGGTACCGGAGTAGGGAAACATGGAATTCCGAACGTCTCCAAGCAGTGGACACCGTACACCATCTTAGTTCACAGTAGGCCGACTCTCGGGTTTAGGGAAAAACTGTGAATATTGCAGTCTTCTCCCCCCTGGGGGCTCACAACAGTTTTGAGAACACGTGCTTGGTTACAAGGAGGCCTCAGCCTTCGCAGCCTTACTTTCATTCTGTGCTGCAAGCTTTTACTTCCGCTATCCGTTTCTCCCTCACCTCTCCATCGGATGGTTATCTTCGTGCAGACACTGCTTGGACCTGGATTATTATTGGGACTCGATTGTTCATTTCTGGCGTTTTCTGCAACTTTTCAACACATAAACACACGGTCGCTATTGTTGGGTTTGACCTGCCACGAATTTTCAAAATTCTCCAGAAGTGTGGATCACACAGGGAAGGTCGCCAAATGCGGTATATACTTCACATTTATGCCTTTCCATCTTTGCACACTTCCCTTTAATAAGTTAACATACCCAAAACCCAGCACAGTCACCATCCCATTGAGGTGGGGTCGTGAGGTACCTGCGCAGTGGCAGCCCCTGGCCATGCAGGGATCGCACTGTTGGTGCCTGAGCTGAAAACCCCCTATGTATGCCAAGGAGTATGTGCCCATCATGACTGAGGCGTAGGGACTCTGAGCATCGGATTACGGCCAGGTAGGCATTGCGGAGGCTGGGTGGCAGCCATGGGGAAAGCACCCATTCGGAGTGGCCGATGAGCCGCAAACCAAGTGGATGGAGAACATAGGGGCTGCATGCACAGTAGCTAGCTGCCGATGCTGACGGCACAACCAACATAAGCCCTGCTACCGCCATAAACAATTGTGTTGCCGCTTCGTTGTTCGTTGTTGAGTGAATGCAAGATGTCGTTAGATTTCAAAGGCGAACTATTTAATCTTCTTCAGAAGCAGAAGCTGAAGCCTGAGACTGTTCCAGCTGTATGTGTCCCATCCTCCAGAGCTGATTTAGGGAGCAGTATTGAGCATAGCAATGAGAGAAAAATTCGGACACATAAGTGAATTTACGTAAGCAAGCAGAAGAGACTTTAGACGTAAATACAGGGTGTTTCAAAAAGGACCGGTATATTTGAAACCGTAATAAAAACTAAACGAGCAGCTATAGAAATACACCGTTTGTTGCAATATGCTTGGGACAACAGTACATTTTCAAGCGGACAAACTTTCAAAATTACAGTAGTTACAATTTTCAACAACAGATGGCGCTGCAAGTGATGTGAAAGATATAGAAGACAACGCAGTCTGTGGGTGCGCCATTCTGTACGTCGTCTTTCTGCTGTAAGCGTGTGCTGTTCACAACGTGCTAGTGTGCTGTGGACAACATGGTTTATTCCTTAGAACAGAGGATTTTTCTGGTGTTGGAATTCCACCGCCTAGAACACAGTGTTGTTGCAACAAGACCAAGTTTTCAACGGAGGTTTAATGTAACCAAAGGACCGAAAAGCGATAAAACAAAGGATCTGTTTGAAAAATTTCAACGGACTGGGAACGTGACGGATGAACGTGCTGGAAAGGTTGGGCGACCGCGTACGGCAACCACAGAGGGCAACGCGCAGCTAGTGCAGCAGGTGATCCAACAGCGGCCTCGGGTTTCCGTTCGCCGTGTTGCAGCTGCGGTCCAAATGACGCCAACGTGCACGTATCGTCTCATGCGCCAGAGTTTACACCTCTATCCATACAAAATTCAAACGCGGCAACCCCTCAGCGCCGCTACCATTGCTGCACGAGAGACAATCGCTAACGATATAGTGCACAGGATTGGTGACGGCGATATGCATGTGGGCAGCATTTGGTTTACTGACGAAGCTTATTTTTACCTGGACGGCTTCGTCAATAAACAGAACTGGCGCATATGGGGAACCGAAAAGCCCCACGTTGCAGTCCCATCGTCCCTGCATCCTCAAAAAGTACTGGTCTGGGCCGCCATTTCTTCCAAAGGAATCATTGGCCCATTTTTCAGATCCGAAACGAGAACTGAATCACGCTATCTGGACATTCTTCGTGAATTTGTGGCGGTACAAACTGCCTTAGACGACACTGCGAACACCTCGTGGTTTATGCAAGATGGTGCCCGGCCGCATCGCACGGCCGACGTCTTTAATTTCCTGAATGAATATTTCGAAGATCGTGTGATTGCTTTGGGCTATCCGAAACATACAGGAGGCGGCGTGGATTGGCCTCCCTATTCGCCAGACATGAACCCCTGTGACTTCTTTCTGTGGGGACACTTGAAAGACCAGGTGTACCGCCAGAATCCAGAAACAATTGAACAGCTGAAGCAGTACGTCTCATCTGCATGTGAA
Organism: Schistocerca gregaria; assembly: GCF_023897955.1. Classification (NCBI taxonomy): domain Eukaryota; kingdom Metazoa; phylum Arthropoda; class Insecta; order Orthoptera; family Acrididae; genus Schistocerca; species Schistocerca gregaria. The sequence continues at coordinate 544,622,173 of NC_064926.1, forward strand.
GCCATTCCGCCAGACAAGTTGTTAAAGGTTTCGGGTAATTTCATTGAGAGACTACGCCATATTATTGCTACACATGGTGGATATGTGGAAAATATCGTACTATAGAGTTTCCCAGACCGCTGCGCCATCTGTTGTTGACAATTGTACCTACTGTAATTTCGAAAGTTTGTCTGCCTGAAAATGTACTGTTGTACCAAGCATATTGCAACAAACGGTGTATTTCTATCGCTGCTCGTTTAGTTTGTATTGCCGTTTCAAATAAACCGGTCATTTTTGAAACACCGTGTATATTAGTAACTAATGAACAAACGACTGGCGAAGAAAACAAACAAAAAAAAATAATGATGTGCTAGCGACACCGCGTGTTTGTGCCAGCAATTAGAAATTACGACAAAAGAAATAGCATAACTTGGACAAAAGAATTCAGATTTACAGGATCCCATGTCTAAGTAAAATGCCAATTTATTTAAAATAAAACATTTGCAAAAATTGGGATAGGCGGCTGCCTCCGGCTTATCCGACGACAAAGTACGTTGCTGCTGAAGACACAAGTGTTCCCGACCACAACCCTTACAGAACATGGGTCCCCGCAGCAGAATGCCACTATATATTCTCGTTTTGGCCCAAAGTCAGTTACGACTGCAGTGGGAACGAGATCATCGAGATTGGACCGTGGGTCAACGGAAACGTGTCGGCTGGTCGGACGAATCAGGAGTATTGTTACACCAGGTTGGTTGTCGCGTCCGGATATACTGTCGTCTCGGCGAATGGCTGCTGGAAACGTGCACCACGCTACGTGTGCACGCCAGTCGGGCAGGTATTATGCTAGGGGGCACATTAGGCTGGATTTGCACGGGAGCTGTAGTTTTAGTAGAAAGCACGTGACCATTATTGTGGACCACCTGCATCCCGTCACGGTTCTTTTCTGTCGCGTGGAGGATGGCAACCACCAGAGGGATTCCTGTCCTTGACACGAGACCAGAAAACGTGCTGCGGTGGTATGAGCAGCACAGTAGTGAACTCACGCTGCCGTCGTGGTCACATTCGCCCGATCTGAAACACGAATTGAACACATATGGGATGTCAGCGGGCGCCGGCACCGGTTCGTATTTTGTGGGAAAAGTGACTTGTGCGAAAACGTCTGATGCCACAGAGTCTGGAAGCGTACCGAGGGCTTTTCGCACCATTGCCCGCAAATTTACTGTTGTCTTGAGTTCCAAAAGTGGACCCACACGCTACTGCGCGGGTTGTCGTACCTGGAGAGCGCTCTGCAACCCAATATCAACATGTTCTCTGGCACCGTACTGGGATCCGTGTGAGAATGCGGACCAGATTAACTGTGGGCAATTGTTGTTACCGTCGATTGTTATTGAATTTACTTCCTGAGCATCTACTACAGTTCCTGGAAAAAAATAAAAATTAATAAATCCTATTGGAGTGAACCGGAGCTACGTGTTGATGAGGGAACATTTTTCCATGACACGTTACAATAAAAAATAAGGGGACAGTAATATGGCCATTGTATTCATAATTATCTCAGGGTCGCTTTTCTTACGGCTCAGTTAAAGATCTGAGACAAACAGTACACCGACAGGAGTACATTCATGAAGGTGGTTTATCGGGCGACATGTCAGCACGGGGGCAATGAATACTGTCCGTGTGTGTGAGCACCGGGCGGTGGCGCGTCCCATGCCAGGATGGCGCAGGACTCTCCCTCCCCTGCTGCGCCCTACCTCTCATTCGTACATTCTTCATAGCACCGAGGGGATTATTTATTTATTTGAGACCAACTACACTCCTGGAAATTGAAATAAGAACACCGTGAATTCATTGTCCCAGGAAGGGGAAACTTTATTGACACATTCCTGGGCTCAGATACATCACATGATCACACTGACAGAACCACAGGCACATAGACACAGCCAACAGAGCATGCACAATGTCGGCACTAGTACAGTGTATATCCACCTTTCGCAGCAATGCTGGCTACTATTTTCCCATGGAGACGATCATAGAGATGCTGGATGTAGTCCTGTGGAACGGCTTGCCATGCCATTTCCACCTAGCGCCTCAGTTGGACCAGCGTTCGTGCTGGACGTGCAGACCGCGTGAGACGACGCTTCATCCAGTCCCAAACATGCTCAATGGGGGAAAGATCCGGAGATCTTGCTGGCCAGGGTAGTTGACTTACACCTTCTAGAGCACGTTGGGTGGCACGGGATACATGCGGACATGCATTGTCCTGTTGGAACAGCAAGTTCCCTTGCCGGTCTAGGAATGGTAGAACGATGGGTTCGATGACGGTTTGGATGTACCGTGCACTATTCAGTGACCCCTCGACGATCACCAGAGGTGTACGGCCAGTGTAGGAGATCGCTCCCCACACCATGATGCCGGGTGTTGGCCCTGTGTGCCTCGGTCGTATGCAGTCCTGATTGTGGCGCTCACCTGCACGGCGCCAAACACGCATACGACCATCATTGGCACCAAGGCAGAAGCGACTCTCATCGCTGAAGACGACACGTCTCCATTCGTCCCTCCATTCACGCCTGTCGCGACACCACTGGAGGCGGGCTGCACGATGTTGGGGCGTGAGCGGAAGACGGCCTAACGGTGTGCGGGACCGTAGCCCAGCTTCATGGAGACGGTTGCGAATGGTCCTCGCCGATACCCCAGGAGCAACAGTGTCCCTAATTTGCTGGGAAGTGGCGGTGCGGTCCCCTACGGCACTGCGTAGGATCCTACGGTCTTGGCGTGCATCCGTGCGTCGCTGCGGTCCGGTCCCAGGTCGACGGACACGTGCACATTCCGCCGACCACTGGCGACAACATCGATATACTGTGGAGACCTCACGCCCCACGTGTTGAGCAATTCGGCGGTACGTACACCCGGCCTCCCGCATGCCCACTATACGCCCTCGCTCAAAGTCCGTCAACTGCACATACGGTTCACGTCCACGTTGTCGCGGCATGCTACCAGTGGTAAAAACTGCGATGGAGCTCCGTATGCCACGGCAAACTGGCTGACACTGACGGCGGCGGTGCACAAATGCTGCGCAGCTAGCGCCATTCGACGGCCAACACCGCGGTTCCTGGTGCTTGTACAGCCCTCTCGCAGTGTCCGGAGCAAGTATGGTGGGTCTGACACACCGGTGTCAATGTGTTCTTTTTTCCATTTCCAGGAGTGTATCAATGCTGCTCTGTAGTGACCTCTTACCCAAACTATAGGACACATGCACTCGCCAACAAAGTTCCTCTTAAAAACATTCCTTAATATTTATATCGAGATACGCCCAGTTTCTCCGAAACCTGAAAAGCGGTGGCATTTCTCATCGACTGATCGGTTTGTAAGTTCTGTCTGCGAAACGCCCTCTATGTGCTGGCCTGTGTCCCTGCAGCGGAAACACAGGACAGGTATCATCCGCCGCCTCCTGCAGCGTCTTCCACGGTTCCTGTGGCTCCGGGTGAAACGAGGGCTCCCCTGACTAATACGCTGTAGCCGAAATTTGGCGCACTCGTTTCAGTGGGTGAAGTGGATGGTCTCGTTCTCTCGTCCCCTGTTGAGCTCCAGCCACCGATACCGTTTTCTCAATTACTGTTCACTTCTAATGTTTAATCGTACGATATCGGAGGATCGGACGCAGAAATAGCGTGTGCGTTTGATGCGTGTTGCAGGTGAAGATCTGGTTCCAGAACCGGCGCGCCAAGGAGCGCAAGCAGGTGAAGAAGCGCGAGGAGCTGCTGCACAAGGAGAAGATGGAGGCGGTGCAGCAGCTGCACGCGGCGCAGCAGCAGCCGCCCCCGCAGCCGCCCCCGCAGCAGCCGCCGCCGCCGCAGCAGCAGCAGCCGGTGCAGGTGCAGGTGCAGGTGCCGCCCCCGCACTGCCACGCGCACGCCCACGCGCTGGCGCCCGTCATGTGACAGCCGCCCCCCTGGGCGGCGCCGGCCACCGCCGCCGCCGACGCGGCTGTCCTGTGACGCGAGGCCGCCGCCCCCAGCGACGAGGACGCGGCAGCTCGGCTCGGCGACAGCGACCACCGCAGCTGGGCACCGCCGCTGCTCTAGTGGATAGTCGGCCGCCTCTCCCGCTGGGACAGTGTGTGGTCGGCCACGACGCGAGATCAGCTGACGCGGAGACTACGGTAGACGTGCTGCCGGCCTGCCACCTCACCACAACACCTGTGACCGGGCTCTTCCAGAACACGAGTCACTCTTCTGCTGACAGCGGGAGAGCGTTACGAGTCCGGCTTGTCTCCTTCGTCCATTAATTTTGGACCCGTGTGACGGCACCACTACCGGACCGAGGAGCTGCCCGCATGACCAGTGGATCGAACAGCCAGATTCGGCAGCAGACTGGCCAGTGAATCGGCAGAGCAGCTCGTCCAGCAACCTGTACAGCTTGTGACAACCTGGCATGACACAAAGTTCTGTGTCACCATTAGAGGAGAGGAATCGTATCACTACTACGAGGCAGTACACGTCTCACCGTGCCCAGAAGAACGCCCAACGCAACTCACCTCCTGCACAGCAAGCCTTGGCCTCAGTATCAACAGTACATTCTAGACTGTCGACCAATAATATTATCAAACAACTGCAGCCTGTAACAGCCACTCGGGCGAAGTGGCAGTCTGAAGGTTTACCGAGAAGGAAGACTGTACAGCATAACATTTACAATTATTCACCTCACTGGGTCCACATTTCACACAAAGTTGCCGCTTGGCACGGGGACGGAGAACCGTGTCATATGATGGTAGCAGCTGGCGTAGAGGTGCAAGAACAAAAAAATATCTGTGAGAGTATCACTGTATGTACAGTACGCCTCTAGTGCAGTGTTGCTGCTCCTGATTTAAGGAGGGCTCAGGACGCAAGCGATTCCTTAAGAAGATTTGCACCCTCCACAGACAGCTGTACAGGGAAGTGTTCTACGATTGTGAAGTCTGTCACGTTTGGTGCCACGCGAGTATCTGCCTGACAGACAGCTTCACAAGTGACCCCGCCTCCAGAGCCGCACTGCTTCGACAATGACGCGGCGCTTCTCGCACGTCCTGGAATGCGTGGTGTCCTGCAACAGCCGCGGCTCATGTCCTCGAGTGCGGCCAGCCCAGCAGTCACGCTGCCGTTATGAAGTGAGAACCTTCAGGCCGGGTTTCGACGCTGTCAGCCTCAGTTGACGGACCTGAGGGTTTCCCACTGTGTGCGGACTAGCCGTAATGATTATGGATTGCTGCTGAGAAATAAGAGGCATATAGTTGGCCATTCACCTCTTTCGTGCAGTCTTCTCGACAAAAAATAGGAGACATGAAATAACTCAGCAGTTGATGAACTTTTGAATTCTGTCTATACCTCGCTGGGTACCTTTCGTCCTGCATTGGAAGCCGCGTCAGAGAACAGCCGTTCCAAATCCAGTGCAGTCACAAACCAGCGTGTGAATGGTGCCTCTAGCGTGCCAGGCCATTCGTGTAAACAGACAATAGAAGCATAGGGAAGCTACGATTCGTCTTCCTGAAGACGGTTTGCGAGCAATCAGTGTGACGTTTCGATTAGTCTCCGAGTGCAGTGGAAAGAACAGAGGGACGCCATGTGACTAGGACTTTTTAGTTACGAGCGTGCTATTTAGTGATATCGAGAATCAGTGGATAAGGCAGAAAAACTTGCTGAGAAGGACACTCTTTTTGTGTTTCATCATTCAGCTTTCTGACTCTGCAGTATGCTATTTATAAAAGGGAGAAACTGCTTGTAAGACTGGAGTCACTGCACCTCCATTATAACACTCAGCAGTACTTGTCTGCTGAGTAATTACACGTTATGTAAGTAATTCGTTCTTCGGAGGCCAGGCTGAGTGCTGTCCGTGGCATTGGAGGAACGCCACTTTTCGAGGCGCGCTCAGCCTTGTCGCTGAGACGGCGCTGACGCAAATGCGCGGAGGGATACTGAAGTAAGCCGGCTTCAAGTGACGCCGTGGTAGAAGGCGAGATCTGAAGCCGCGACACGTCGGCGAGCACGTACCTCCCTGTACTGACGCAGCTCTGTGGAAGTGAAAAACTGCCCCGACTGTATTACGACAGAACATTTCGTTTTATTCGGTAGACCACGTCGTTCTGATGTCACCGCGTACTCGTACCTGTGGCGGCGATAAAGAGAGAAACGTGACACGTGAGGTGCACGGACCACTGAAGCCTCCAAAGTGCTTTAATGGCTTCTTTCGGATTTTCTCTGATTGATTTCGGTTTAAGATTCAATAGACGCCCGTTCCACAGTGCTGACGTTGCAGAGAGTGCTCTCGAAGGTCTGAACATGAAGCTGTGCTCCGAAACGCACTCTGGCGAATACACCACGCTAAACTGTAAGACAGTCGACCGAATTTCCCATCTAGCTATGTAGGTGGTGCCTCGAAGCTTGGAAATGTCGTCATTGGCGAGATAAGCTGCTGCTCGAATAAAAACCTTTTATTGGCTCCCAATTCCAATACAAAAATTACTATTAGCTCCATAAAACAAGGTCGTGCCGATGTACTTAATACAGATAATTGTATGTCGAAAAACGTGTAACCTACAGTCGTATCTACTGACAGAAAATAATGTGACACCCATAGCTAATAAAAGCTGTAATGGTCAAAATAGCACTCGATTTTCTACCGGTACATGTGATCATAAAGGAACCTCTCAGATTACATTTTGTTACTGACGTCATAGTATTAACTGTGTAAGCACATTTACTCGATCTTTTACATAGCTGATGATGACACTTCGAGCGAAATAAAAAGATTTTGCACGAGCAGCAACTTATCTCGGTATTGATTTTTAATTTCCGTTTAAATCTACTCATACTAGAAGCGCTATGCTACCTCGGAATGGGTATCTGGGTCACGTTTAGCACTCAGCCTGCAGCGGCCTGCTCCTAGCAGAACGTAGCCCAGCTCCGACTGCGCGGCAGCTCGGCCCCAGGTCTCACGTCGAAAGCAGATAGAGGGGACAGAGTATATTTTTTTATATAAAGCGTGCCGGAGTGTGCTAGTTTCAGTCTCATTGATTGGTTTATCGCTGCTGGGACTTTTGTGTCGAAGGAAGCTAGCAGAAAATGCTGTTGTTGTTGTTATTGTTGTTAAACGGTTGTTGTCATTTCTGCACGCCTGTTGCGACCACACTCGACAGAGGGGACGACTGCAGTTAACAAACGACGGCCGAATGTTTTGTAGAATACTGTCTCTAAGCACCACTCGTACTGCAGAACCTCACATTCAGTTCGACTCCGAAAACAAGGAACCAATGTTAGCGACGCCATCTTAGTGAACGTTAATAGAATCTAATTTTGTCTGTTAACATCCGATATGTTTCTAGGCATTGTTATCGGCCACACACTTCCATTTTTGCCAATCCTGGGTACCGAATCAGCTTCTTCTATAGCTACTTGTATAACCACTGCACAAGGGAGCGTATGTTTCTTTCATACATTGAACACCAAATAACATTTTAATCTCAGATGTTAGGAATCTCTTTTCCCCTACACGAACAGTGACCAGATGTGCATGAAACAAAAGAACAACGCATTTTCGCAACTCGATCAACAAATCACCGAGATGCAGACTTCGGCTTCGTTTCTTTATTTTTAAAAGGAAGCACGGTATATATTATTAGCAGATCAGTGTGAGAAGAAATATACGAGAAGATATACGAACGATACGAGAAGAAATTACGGAGTGAGAACACGTCGAACGTTGGGATTTCTGCGCTGCTGCTATTGCTGCCGTTTGGACGGCGCACCGCGCTAAAGACTACACTGGATGCTGTTTTACTCCGTAATTTCTTTCCACACTTACAGAAAAGTTTCAATGCTGATTTCTTCTCATACGTATTTGCTAGTCTGGTACGTCTATACTATACTTTTGTTTAAAAGATGAAACGAAGTTAATGCCTGTGTCTCGGTGAACGACTGCACAAGTTATGAAAACGCGTTTCGTGCGCTCCTAGTCAGAGTTTGTCTACGTGAAAACGGACTGCAAATATTTTTAAAGGAGGTGCAAAAATCTGGCGCCACGGACCGTACTAAAAATTTAACGCCGCTGAGGATCGTTCAAAAATGGGAAGACGTGGAACGAGCAGGCATACGTTTATTGCTTTTATTTTGACGCAGATACGGGTCTCATAAGAAAATAAAATTATAGTGAAAATTAAATAATCTTATTCACTTTGACGAATTCTCGGCGATAAAATGAAATGGCAATCTCACTTGTTTTTGTGATATGTGTTCTTTTTTGCGGCCATGATAATCTCTCGGACATATGTTATGTGGGGAAAACGTTTCGAGAACGGATGTCAAACCGATTAGATAGGTAGCTGTACTCTGTATGGCTGAAAAAGTCAAGCCGTCTAGCCGGGTACCGAAAGCTAGAGTCGGCATATCGTGCTAACTTCCCTCGAGTGCCAGTTGGTAGCCTCGCATGCCTGGCTCGTAACTGGCTAATCTCTCACACAACACAGCAGCAGACGTCACCAGCCGAGCTCTGTGTACATTCTGATAGGCCTAGGACGAGAGAGTACCCGCCAGAAACCCGTAAAAAGCACTATAAAGTAGCAATTCTTTAACATCTTACTTCGTCGGCGTACAAGATGTATGATCAGTTAACAAAATAAAGAACAGAAAGCCTAACCTCACTCGTTCGGTACCATATTCTCTTCCATTCACGTTAATGACAAATATTTCGGCATTAACAGTCCCTGTGCGTTGCTTCTGTGTAACAGACGTTTCTACTTGCGATACCATGTTCAGTAACAGTATCTCTATTATTTTTATTTCCGTGTTCCAGTCCTAAGCATTTCGATGCAACTCCTCCATTTTCAAAGACTTCATTGACGTTTTTTGGCGTTACGTTTTTTTCAGTCTGTTGCCTCGCAGTAAGTGAACGACACAATTGTTAAGGTTACGAGAAAGCGTCCCAGACGAGAACAAATGAAACATTAGTGTCCACAATCTCTGCCTTACCAGCGCGACAGTATTTAGCGGAAATATAAATTACCTGCGGAACTATGTTAAGTGTGCGTTACGAGAACCAGCTCGGTTGGAAGCAGCGAGTGTCGGGCGAGCGACGTTATCAGCACGTCGCTCTTTGTTTGCCGCGGTCGGTCGCAGCAGGCGCCGCAGAACAATGCTTATCGCTTTGTAAAGTAGTCCCGTACACAGCTTTGTACAAACAGACCTCCTCTGACGGAAAATGTTTAGCACTCGGTGCCTACCTTGTAACATATTACTGAATAATATATATTCTAGTTACACTTTTAAAGAAATGAAGCTGTTGTGTGATTTCATTAAAAGAAAGCAACGGAGAATTCCATTTCCCCATTGTGTTCTTTCCTTTGATCCTCAGACACCACCTTCCGGCTTCCTCTGTCCAGAACGTGCCGAGATTGGTGACATAGGTTTGTACTTCTTAATACAACATTTGAATGGACCAGCCTGGGAACCAGTGGAACACGCAGGTAAGATAGCTGTACTGACATTTAGTGGTTACGAAACGCGGCTCACAAACAGTTTAATGCACATATTACTCGCCAAGTCAACTGAAGACCTGATCATGTTTACGCACGAGAAACGGGGAAAAAGGGGGGAGGGGGGGGGGGTAGAGAGAGATACACTCCAGTGTTCCTGAGTCGCCTCTTTCGCACACACGGCGACTAGGCAAAATAGTTCTTCTCGGAATACCCTGGATATACTTGAAATCTAATTCTGCGCAACAAAAACAAAGCCTTCGCAAATTGGTTTTTCGTTATTTGTTAATAAAATTGTAGTAATGTCTGCCTAATAAGGCAACGCCCATATCGTCAGTTGCAGGTTCGCTTAGCGCCCTCCGGATGTTATGTGTAGCCCGCCGACTCACTCAGTGTAACACTGTGCTTGCGACGCCCGTCACTGTTTCCGGCACCACAATCATTCATTTTTCCTCGTCATCGTCAACAAATGTAACGACGGTAACAGTGAGAATTTTGAGCGGTCGCTTCCCGCACGTGCACTAACAACGGTGCCCACTTTGAACCAGAACGTGGCTGTACCTAGTCACGTGACGAACTAAGTTCGGCTATGGCCGCGTCCACGGTTCTCTGTCTCTCGGGGAAATACAAAAGCATCACTGCTCGTGGGAGGTGTGCCAAACCCGCCAGGTTAACGGCCAACTGTCTGGCACACCGAGTGTTGTTTTCTCGCCGGTTTTCCACGCTCGTTTAGGCAAATGCTGCGTCGTCCCCGTGTCTACGCATAAGAGAAAACGATACACAAGACAGTTAAAATCCGGAAATATGCAGAATGAAGTTCACACGATTCACAGACAGATGGTGCACCCGAGTTCCCTATACAGACACAAGAGTAATGGCATCTTCCCTGATTGGCTGAGAGCACAGGAAGCTATGTCTTTTTCTGTCATGTATCCTGTTGGCTAGTATTGTGCATGCGGTACTGTCATAGATTATAAAAATAAAGATTATGTGTACAGTATTTGCATAAACAAATATGGCAGTTCTCTTCTCGTTTCCTTTTTAACCAATTTAATATCTACAAACATTCGTTCTGTAAGTCAGGCCTGTGGCCATAGTTTCTGATTTAAATTTTCACACCTTATAATACTCTTGTGTATGATATACCCTCTTGTACGTCAAATTTTGTATCGGCGTATGTTATTATTTTTGTTGCTCCTGTTTTTGGAAAAGAGACTAAAATTCATTGTACTGTATTAATGATACTATATTTGTTGCTTATACAACATTTAAAGATGTTTAGAAAACTGTGTGTGATGCCTTGACTTTAGTTATATTATTATTGAAGCAAGTAGACAGCAATACTGTCTCACATTCACAGCCTTTGAATGATAATTCCAAAGATTTAACATTACAAAGCTACTGCAGAGTGCGAGTTCGTTGTGGTCGCAATCACGAGAAACAATCGTTTACTTAATTTGTCGCAATCTTGCACACCGTCATGAATCCTATTGTAACATTTACTCACATATATCTTTCACTTCCTCGATATTTATTGACGAATTCAGTGAATAATTGTATAAATAATGGTCATTTTAAACTTTCGGCACCGTAAATGGAATGAAGCATGTAATCTTTACTACGCAAAACCACTATTAAGCATTTTAGAAACGCTACGACACCAAAAATTGAAATTCAGTTAATCATACTAACACTTTTCTTTCTGTTGACCATTGTTTCAACACCACACGTTGTTTTATGCAAGACAATAAGCAGAAATTAAGAAAAAGGAACGCTATACGCCGTTAAGAACTCTATCAATGGGCAGAATAAGACCCATCTTCTTACCATTAATATACGACATTTGGTAATACTATATAACTGTAGAACATTAGGATCAGCGGATAACACTAAAACTTTTACTTCAGTCTGTCCAGCGGCGAAGCGAGAGGGCGGCAGGGGCTTTTATCGTGTCCGGAGCGCCGTTTGCAGTGGAGCGCCGAAGGGTCTCCAAGACAAAGAAGATTTTCCGGAAAATAATATATTATGTTACTATATGGGTTTCTGGATTGTCGTATCCTGGGAGCCGAGGAGGAAGGGAGAGGGCGCCAAAAAAGTGTCGTACCCCGGGCGGAGCAATTTGTCCAGGAGCCCTTACGAAGCGTAGATGGTTTTTATAACGTACTAGACCAATTGTCAACAAACAATCCTGAGATACTGAACTTCTTGGCAACAAGCACATACATAGTGTCATGACGGATACAGGAATTGGTGACCACGAAGTCATTGCTGCAACATTGCATGCCGTAGCATTGAAATCCACCAAAAATATCTAAGAATTGGAAGGAACATATAGAAAATGCTGTGGGGAACACTAACCAAAGACTGCGTTTTATTATCAAGACACTTAGAAAATGTAAGAGATCTACTAAGGAGACTGCCTACACTACGCTTGTCCGTCCTCTTTTAGAATACTGCTGCGCGGTGTGGGATCAGATAGGACTGACGGAGTACCTCGAAAAAGTTCAAAGAAGGGCAGCACGTTTTGTAACATCGCGAATTATGGAAAAGAGTGTCACTGAAATGATACAGGATATGGGGGTGGACATGTTCAAAACAACGGCGTTCCTCGTTGAGACGAGATCTTCTCACGAAATTTCACGACCAACTTTCTGCTCAGAACGCGAAAACATTTTGTTGACGCCGATCTACGAAGGGAGAAACGATCACCATAACAAAATAAGGAAGATCAGAAGACTCGGGGAAAGATATAGATGTTCGTTTTTTTCCGCGCGCTATAGGAGATTGGGATAAGAGAGAAATGTGTAGGTTGTTCGACGAACCCTCTGCCATGCTCTTAAATGTGATTTGCAGAGTAGCCATGTAGATGTAGAAATAAACACAAAATATGTCTATTTAAAAAAGCAGATAAGAATTTGCTTGGCGCCTTACGAAGACAAGCTCTCCACTCCTTCCGAACTATGTAAGCGTAGACTAAATGCGGCTTAAATTCAAAGAATTAAGAGTTTCATGCTATTTTGTCGGAACAGATCCCCCACTGCACACAAAACAAGTCAGTATCGGCCTAGATGTGCGACTGGATTCGTAATTTCTTGTCAGGAAGGTAATTCGTAGTAACTGGTGAAAAGTCATCGAGTGGGTCTGTCGTTTCTCATTGTAGTGTTATAGGACGTCTGCTGGTCTTAACGAATCAAAACGATTTAGGACACAATGTCAGCAGCCGTTTTAGGTTCTTTGCAGATGATGATATTAGTTAACAGCTAATAAATTCATAACTGTTTAAAGAACATGTATCACATATAGTGTTATATGCTGATTCGGTCTAGGCGAAATTTTGTTCGAAGATGAATTATTAACATGGTTGGTATGACATAAAATTATAGGTGACAATCTAGAACCGTACCAGGTTCTTCCCCGTTGACTGTGAGAATAGAAGTAAAAATGATTTAACGTTGGCAGTGTTTCCAGCAAATAAAAGAAGCAATAGTTAACAATGGTAGTTAACAGAGAATACGAAAATCATAAAGGTGCCTTCTGGAAACCTTAAATTACGAATAATTCCTCTCTTTGTGAAGTAACTATCTTGTCGTAGTCCTTTTTTTACAAAAAACAAAGAAAAAATAGTCCAAATGGATCTGAGCACTATGGGACTTAACTTCTGAGGTCATCAGTCCCCTAGAACTTAGAACGACTTAAACCTAACTAACCTAAGGACATCACACACACTCATGCCCGAGGCAGGATTCGAACCTGCGACCGTAGCGGTCACGCGGTTCCAGACTGTAGCGCCTAGAACCGCTTGGTCCAACTAATTACGGTGTAGAATTTTTATTTTGCTAACAATATAACAACAAATTCCATATCTTTATAGTTATGCGAATATTAGAACTATACAAATGGATAAAGTCTTTCTCATCTACTGCATAACAAACTGCAACTAATGCTACGTTACAGAATAACGGCCTGTCAAATCACGCTGAGATGTTTCTTAGTATTTCCAGCAAGATAATGACAAAATTTGTTCAGTTTATCTGCCTTATGCATTCCTGTTGCCTTTTGTTGCCTGTGGCAACGAACCAACGTAACATAAAAGTGGGTCGTTTTTTTATTTTTGCCATTCGTAATGTAAGAACGGGAAAACGTTAATCTGGCTCTCTCAATGCAAGAAAGATACTATAGCTACAGTGACTACAAAGAACGTACATTGTGCGGAAGATTTTCAAACTTTGTTGGTTACTAGCTTCAACGATGAATGTCCAAGTACGAAAAACTGAAAGCGCTTTACTGTGTGTGAAGACGTATTTTTATGGTCGGTTTATTTCCGTAACATGCAATTATGACTAAAGTGTCTGCAATTGCGCCGTTCGCCTGTCTTGACAGTGCTGAACTGCTCTAATACAACCGCTAATACTGCTATAGTAATAAGAGCGTGCTGCTCCACAGTCACTAAATAAACGAAGTTTTATTTCTGTCTTGTTTGCAGGAATATTTTGTAGTTAAACCGTTGTTAATAATAATAAAAATCTCCAGTTACTCAGGTGTTCCGACGGGAGAAATGCGTGCAAACACTGAGCAAACTTCCTGAACTACATTCAGTTCTCAGGCTTTCCTCCAATTACTCTTTACGTATAACACTACCGTAGGAAGACAACGCGGCACATCCACATAAACACTTACCATTCAGTCTCTCTCTCTCTCTCTCTCTCTCTCTCTCTCTCTCTCTCTCTGCCAACAACAAGAAGAAAGGCAACAACAATAAAAATATAATACATCATAAAATAAAGTATATTAAGTGTTGTGGGTATGAATTATTTTGTTATCATGCAGAACAGTTATGCCTTCTATATGTAACTGAAGTAGAAATTCCATTTTCAGGTGAATTATACTGTCTTTAAACCCTACGATCTGTCATACAACCCGTTAATCATATGGTATCTTATAATAGTAAATGTCTGCAAGTGGTCAGTTAATTTTTTTTAAAATTAAGAATCATCTCTCCGAAAAGATATATCAATTTTATACAGCTAGATACTATGTATCAAGCTGTTGCAAGTTTTGGCTTACACTACAATCTATTGTAACATCCTTCTCGTACGTAAATATTTCTTTCCTACTTGGATCGAAGGTTCTTTTATGATTCTAGCTTACAAGGGGAGACCACGACATTTGGAACGCTGATTTCCTGCAAACTTCGTACACTCGTAGTACTCCACGAGGACAACAAAATGTGTAAGCAGTAGCGCGTACTTTTCAAGCGTTTGTGAGAAAATCGCAAGATAATTTCAGTCGGCAAATGTATACCTGTGCGTGACCATTTTTGCCAGGAAGCGGCGGCAGCCGAAAAAAAAGTGGTTAGCGTTCAAGCGCCGTAATCGTTGGGTTGCTGGATCGAGTCCCGATCGTCAGTTTTTTTTTATTTTCAACACAGTCATTTTCTTTGCTATTTATATTACAGTTGATATAAAGGGAAAAAATATGTGTAATCGGATGAACTTTTATTAAATTTACAATGTTATTTGGCAGTTTACAAATTTTTACTATCACAAATAATATAATATTCATAACTGTCGACTAGTAAACGACTAAACGCATAAAGTGATACTGAAAATGTATGCTTGCCCGTGTCTTCAAAATTGTTCGTATTTAATCGAAAGAGAACGAGAAATTGCTTCTCGTGAAGACGCTGTTAAACTACAGTCGATACTGCATGACCAATTAGTACAGCCGATATTTAAGGAAATGCTGTGTTATGCATGGTTTGCTTCAGAATTATCGTCTGAAAGAGAAGTTTTTGAAAATGTTAAAGAGGTCTGTTCCCCACGGAAAACCTCAACAGACCTTGCGTATGCAGAAACATAGAATTTATTCAATGCAGCTGGTGCCGTGTAACTTTGTTTTCCATGTTTTTACGAAAAATACCATCCTGCAACTTGTACTCGTAATTTCGTAAGCGACGATTAATTGCACATCTTTCGAAAGCCGCCTGTGCCGCTCATGACAAGGTAACAAGTCGCTAGGGGCTCCTTCCAGGTATGAGGGACTTCTTATATCACGGGCAAGCATACATTTTCAGAATCACTTTATGCGTTTGGTCGTTTACTTGTCGATAGTTGTCAATATTATATTATTTGTGATAATAAAAAATTGTAGACTGCCAAATAACATTTTAAACTTAATAAAAGTTCATCCGATTACAAGTATTTTTTCCCATTATATCAATTGTAATACAAATAGTAAAGAAAATGACTGTGTTGAAAATGAAAAAAAAAAAACAAACTGACGAACGGGACACGATCCAGCGAACCAACGATTAAGAGGCTAACCACTTTTTTTTTTAAATTTAAAATCTCATTTTGTTCGTTTCATCTGCTCGGTGCGTTTTTTTTTTTTTTTTTTTTTTTTTTTTTTTTTTTTTTTTTTTTTTTTTTACAGAGGGCAGCTAACCCTCTGACTGAACACGCAGTCGGCTGCCGCAGCTTCGTGGTAAAAATGGCCATGCACAGGTATATATTTGACGACCGAAATTATCTTGGGATTTTCTCAATTAGGCTTGAGAAGTACTCGCTACTGCTTACACATTTTGTATTCCTAATTGAGTACTACGAGTGAACGAAGTTTGCAGTAAATCCGCGTTCCAAACGTCGTGGCCTCCCGTTGTTAGTGGACTGAGTTATAAGCTTGACAAAATTTCGTACAGTTTGTTATTTCCTGTGTTACAGTTGCCCTCTCCAGAGATGTAGTGGAACTACAAAGACGTACCTTCATGCCACGCCTGCGTTGGAAGCTCCGTGATACTGCAATAATATCTGCGTCTTGTGCTGGACCATCGAAGATGGCAGTCGATCGGAAGGGCAAATTTCTTCTTCCTGCATTCCATTTAATATCGTATTAAATACTGTTTTTCCTCTTTCACGCTGTAAGGACGTTAATTTCTTTCTTCTGGTTACGCCTCAGGTTTCTATAACAACATGAAGAATCGATAAGGGAGTTTTAAGTCGGAAATGCAGCTGAAACACTACATATATACCTGTAGCGAAGCATACACGCTCGCTTCCACTTTATTTTTCAGGAACGTGCACGTTTATTCAGTCCTTCGTCACAAACAAAACTTACGAACGGTTCGTATAATGTCGTTCGTACAGTCAATTCGGAGCTAGCGCGCTCGTAACATTATTCGTTTGCATCTTCCATTCTCCTACACCACAATTCTGTACGTCACTGCTTATAGACAAACACCATGCAATGCAGCTGTATCCGGTCCACTTTTTTCACCCGGTTCTTCCGCCAACTGATTTTCTTCTCGTCTCACAGTTCAGATCCGCAATCTCAGTTACCAGTGTTGGTCCCCTTCAATAACGGAACAGTCAGCTACTTGCTCAACGGTGCATCACATTGAAGCGCGTTTCCACAGTCCCCAAAACGACTCCGATCAGCCAAACACTTCCAGGCTCTCATTAAGTCTTGACTTTTCACAATACCGAATTAAAGTTTCCGAAATTTACGCGCACCGGTTCGGTTTCACTCTCGCCTTCACACGCCAGAACGGCTACACACAGTCTCTTGTTTAACAAAATAATCTCCACCATTAGCAAAATCCTACAGATGTTATTACCACAGTCCAATATGACAACACGACACTCTGTCTCTTTTTTTGTTACCCAGTGCGATGGCAGAGCGCCATGCGGTCAGGATGTAATACTGTTGGAGTTCGGTGAGATCTTGTAAAAGCTAAAGCAAATTTTAATTGTTTATATTGGTCTGTATAATTGTTTTTACAAACTGCAGCGTCTGTATAGCAATAAATTGCAGCAACAACAAGAAGAAGACACCACATTTGTCTTTTTTTAGGTTCCCAACGACCCTAGAAGGTGTGAACCGTTACATTCCACAACGGTTTATCTACGATTTTCTTGTAACCTAAAGATATTTACTGGACAATGTAGCGTTCCTCAAGAACAAAGAAGTTGGTCGTAACGTCAGAAGACCTGACCTTTTGCAGAAAGGTGTCGTTTATCTATTCAAAAACGAGTTTTCTTCACCACACTTCCAAACAAATCAGTGAATGTGGAACACACAAAACGTGTATGGAATGCAATACCTACTTTATTTAATGCGGCAGATGATCTACCACAACTGTAGCTGAACAAGAAACCCACACGGAGGTGATGATTAAAAAAACAAAAGCAATAGAACTGTTTCCCGACACAGAAGAATCCGCTACCACAACTGTTGCTGCATTTCAGCCACAAACGGCAATAATCTTCAAAACATCCGCCTTTAAAGCAAAAGCAAATAAATTCACAAAAATATTTGTGTACTAGAAAGTTGAGTGAAGCGAAGACTGTAGGAAATATTAGGCTTCCTACAAAGTTCCTGCGCGTCAAGGAAAGTGGTTGTCAGAATAAGAACAGTCTATGTTCTTCTCTTGCATAAATTATGTCTTTACATTCTCTTGTTTTCAGTGGAGTAAGCTGTAACTGTACACACATTCGAAACTATGTCTTTATCATTAAGTTGTAGCTTATGTCACTGAATCAGAGAGATTCGCTGTTTTTACATGCATTTCATGATCACTCATGTCTCTTGATAATTAACTAATGCTTGGAACGCAAATAATAACTATTTCGATAATTAACTAGAAAAATAATCAAAAACAAACTTTTAATTTTAGAGCTGCATTCCCGCCGCTTGGGGCGCTAGTGTAGCACCAACTGTCAGACGGTTACAACTTTCGCAGAAATGAGTGTCACGACTGTATGTTAGACTACATTATTGGTGAGCCATCGTATCACATTAAGTGCACAGAAATTCTGTTTCTATCATACGCTACATACGAATCATGACAGAAATTTACACCAACACAGATAATATACAGAATAAAAAAATTAAATTTTATTTCCAGTTTTATAACAACATAAAAAACACTCCGTACAATAAAAATTGGAAAACAAGGGAATGAGATATACACGCAGACAATACGTTATTGAAACGCGGATGTAAACGAAAAAATTCCTCCGTTAAAAAACTTACATTTTAAGCAGCACAGTATAATCCTTCAACAAATTTCTGCTTACATGCTGTACAAAAGAATTAGCAACACCGCGTAAGTTAATTATTTAACAATCATATTTCTATATTGTGCACGAATATAATATGCAAAAACTTTTATACAATCTGCAATAATTAAATATTAATATGACAGATTACCATAGTTAAGAGCACAATGGCATTATAAAAGTCCTGTAAACACAGTACTGCGTCCGCAGTCAAATTGTTATTTACACAAACTTAGAGCCAGCGTCCAAGCTCAAAAAATATGCATCAAAAGGCAAACTAGAAAACAGCCTCATCCCAAGTTGCCTATGAGGCATCCATATTGTCAGTCCCGCCAGCAATAGTTAAATGGATTGTGTTAGGTCTAAAATTCTTCGTGTTCGAGGACATATACAGGGTGAATTTTTCCACCGTGTACAGACTCAAGGGACTGATCGATGAGAGGACACGAAGAAAACAGGTCTAATGAAGTCCGGAAATGCATGGTTTCCATGCTAGAGACCATTTACTTAATTATACTTTGTCACAGAAGCTGCGGTCTAACACAAGCTGTACCATGCAGCGACTGTTACAGTATACATGGTTTCCTCCTAGAGGGTGGTACCGTTCCTCATACGTCATGCCCTAGCACCCTCTCCTGGCATAGTAATTGGTAATGTTGTGCTGACTCATCTTATAGTGGATGTGATACAGCGTTGCACACAATGATTCCATATTCGATTCGAGAGCTTGCCGACATGGTGTTTACTTACGGGAAGACAAATGACAACAAGCGGCGGGTAGCAAGGTTGTGTCTGGAGACCTATCCCCGCTGACAACAACCACGGCATTAACGTTTGCAACAGTGTTACGCCGTTTGTCTGAGACAGGGTCGTTTCATGAAGCAGGAAATCATGAAGGACGTACCAGAAATGTTCGGACACAAGACTTGCAGGAAAATGTGATCAGCACTGTGGAAGGCGACCGCCGTTGAGATCACGAATGTAAAATTAGAGAGATTCGAGCGCGCACGGAGGCTTTCAGACAGTCGTTCTTCCCGCGAACCATACGCGACTGGAACAGAAAAGGGAGGTAATGACAGTGGCACATAAAGTGCCCTCCGCCACACACCGTTGGGTGGCTTGCGGAGTATGAATTTAGATATAGATGTACCAGGCAGTTGGCCATTCAGTTAAGGGTAAGCCAGGCGACCGTATGGAACATTCTCCATGACAATTGCTGCTACCCTTACCACTTGCAGCGTGTCCAGGGCTTACTGGCGACAGACTTTCCAGATCGGGAACAGTTTTGTCACTGATTTCTTCACCAGGCAACGAAGATTCTGGAATTTGTGTCATCCATCCTATTCACAGATGAGGCCACTTTTACGCGGAGTGATATTTTCAGCTTTCATAACAGTCATCTGTTGGATAGTATGCAGAGCCCCCATGGTGCGGTGATAACGAATCATCAGCATCGGTGCAGCCGGAATGTGTGGGCCGGGATAATTGGGGGCCGTATTTTGGGACCAGCCTTCCTCCCACGTCGCCTAACAGGCCGAAACTACCGGCGTTTCTTGCGGGTGACTTTGCCTCCCCTGCTGGAAGAGGTGCCATTGATGATTCGAACGGTTATGTGGGTGCTACATGATGGTACTCCAGCCCACTTCGCCGTTAACGTCCGGACGCCCTCAGTCGGGCCTCGCCTGGTCTTTGGAACGGACGACGGCGTCCTGGTGCATGGCGTGCTCGTTCTCCAGATCTCAACCCGTGTGATTCCTGGTTATGAGGCCACCTCAAAAGTATAGCATATGCAGAGCCCATTTCAGATGTGGAGACACTGGAGCAGAGTACTCATGCTGTCTTTGACACAGTTCGGATGCAGCCTGGCCGACGTGAACGTGTGAGACAGAACATGCTACGGCACGCACACGCATGCGTTGAGGCACATGGAAACCATTTCCAACACATACTTTAACTATGGCTACATGACACAGCGCGTATTAGACCGAAGTCTCTGTAACAATGTATGATTGAATAAATGGCCTCTAGCACGGAAACCACGTATTTCCGGACAGAAGTTCATTAGGCCTTTTTTTTGTTCCGTATCCTCTCATCGATAAATCCCTAGAGTTTATACACGTTGAGAAAAATCATCCTTTATTCAGTGTCAAATACAAGACTTTTAACTTCACTTGGCGAGAAAGGTGGATCGGAAGACTGAAGTGGAAGCAGAGAACAAGGCGTTGCGTTGCTTGGACGCAATATGATCAAAGGGCCAAAAGTAAACTCTGAAAATCTGATAGGTATCCTTGCAAATGCTGTTTCTCCTGAAAGCCACAATGCACCTGTTAACACTGGAGAAATACACCCTAAACTTAGCTTCACGTAAACGGCAATAACTGAGAGTAGCTGTCTGAACAACCAAATGTGCACTGAGAGGAAATGGTACGCCCACTCTACTGAAGCATCATAACCTAACAAAATCCAGAACAAGTACCTCTTTTAAACTGAGACTGTGGTCTGGAAAAATATTAATAACCATAACTGACACTACATATCAGGTCAAGTGTTATGAGGTTGTCAAACCATATCGTTAAGTAGTAAGCTGCATGTAATTCGTCTAATCGACTCGCTCAACAGTGGAAAATGTAAGAAATAAGAGACATTTGCAAATATGAAGGGCTTATTTCAATAGTGGTACATTTTTGTTCATCCTGAGATGCAGAGTCCTAAAGTTAAATTTCTGGTATCTCAACTGCAGATTTTTCAGCACTCATTTAACTTTAGGACCATGTATCTCAGAATGAACAAAAATGGACTTGTACCACTATTGAAATAAGCCCTTCATCTGTACACATGTTCTACAGCCAAGGAAGTATGGTAATGGCTTCAAGGGAGAGTTGCTGTCATGTCAAGAGCATGGTGTTCTTGTGCTTAGTATTACAAGCAGTCTTTTCCTTAACCTCAGCATCTGTAAGAAATGTAAGATTCAGCCATAAAATAACTGTGAGAATATGTTTGAACGTAAGCCCACTGTAACTGTGAAATAAAATGACAAGAATATTTATTCCCTAAGGTGTCAAACTTTAGCTCAAGAGAAGAAATTTCTTCATGTTCGTCACAGACCGAACTTCATTCTGTTGTATTTGCGTTGTAA
This sequence comes from Schistocerca gregaria, assembly GCF_023897955.1. Classification (NCBI taxonomy): domain Eukaryota; kingdom Metazoa; phylum Arthropoda; class Insecta; order Orthoptera; family Acrididae; genus Schistocerca; species Schistocerca gregaria. The sequence goes on from NC_064926.1 coordinate 544,643,846, forward strand.
CTATTTGATGACAAAAGAAACATTCCACTCAGTCAAAAACTGATCTTTTTCTTTCGTCCTATTTTTCTTGCTGTATGATTTTGTTTTACACACCTTCGTTTATTTACAAATTTTAACTTTAAGATAACTTGATTTGCTGTTTCATTAACATGTTGACATACAACTAAGGAAAGGAGAGGACCCATATCACTTACAGTAGTCCATCAACTGCTTTGTACATACATACATAAAAGTCCATGTACAGCAAACTACACTGAAGTGACAAAAGTCATGGGATAGGCATATGTAGATATACAGGAGACGCTAGTATCGCATACATAAGGTATAACATAGTTGTCATTTATACTCTGATTCGTCTGAAAAGCTTTCCGACGCGATTATGGCCGTAGGGAATTAGCAAACTTTGAACGCGGAATAGTAATTGGACTTAAATGCACGGGACATTTCATTTTGTGAATCGTTGGGGAATTCAATATTCTGAGATCCACAATGTCAAGTGTATGCCGTGAATACCAAATTTCGGGCATTACTACTCACCTCGGTCAACACAGCCGCGCGGGATTACCCGAGCGGTCTCAGGCGCTGCAGTCACGGACTGTGCGGCTGACCCTGGCGGAGGTTCGAGTCCTCCCTCGGGCATGGGTGTGTGTATGTGTTTGTCCTTAGGATAATTTAGGTTAAGTAGTGTGTAAGCTTAGGGACTGATGACCTTAGCAGTTAAGTCCCATACATTTGAACATTTTTTTGACAACGCAGTGGCCGACGATCTTCACTTAACGACCAAGAGTAGCGGCGTTTGTGTAGAATTGTGAGTGCTAACAGACAAGCAACACTGCGTGAAATAACTGCAGAAACCAATGTGGGACGTACGACGTATGTATCAGTTAGGACAGTGTTGCTAAATTTGACGTTAATGGGCTATAGCAGTAGAAGACCGATGCGAGTGCCTTTGCTAACAGCACGACATCGCCTGCAGCGCATCTCATGGGCTGCATATCGATTGGACCCTACACGACCAGATAACCGTGGCCTGGTCAGATGAGTCGTAGCTTCAGTCTTTCAAACCTGGTGGTAGGGTTAGAGTGTGGCGCAGATCCGACAAACCCGCAGACCCAAGTTGCCAATAAGGCACGATGCAAGCTGCTGGTGGCTCCATAATGGTGTGGGCTGTGTTTCATGGAATAGACTGGGTCCCCTGATCCAACTGAACCGATCATTGACTGAAAATGGTTATGTCCGTATACTTGGAGACCATTTGCAACCATTCATGGACGTCATGTTCCCAAACAGTGACATAATTTTTGTGGATGACAATGCACTGGGCCACAATTGTTCGTGACTGGTTTGAAGAACATTCTGGAGAATTCGAGCGAATGATGTGGTCGCCCAGATCGCCCGAAATGAATCCCATTGAACACTTATGGGAGATATTGAGAGGTTAGATCGTGTGCAGAATCCTTCCTAGGCAACACTTTAGCAATTATGGACGGCTATAGAGGCAGCATGACTCAGTATTTCTGCAAGGGACTTGCATCGACTTCTTGAGTCCATGCCACCTCGAATTACTACACTACGCTGTGGCTCTAAGCACTATGGGACTCAACATCTGAAGTCATCAGTCCCCTAGAATTAGAACTACTTAAACCTAACTAACCTAAGGACATCACACTCATCTATGCCCCAGGCAGGATTCGAACCCGCGACCATAGTAGCAGCGCGGGTCCGGACTGAAGCGCCTAGAACCGCTCGGACAGAGAGGCCGGCTACGCTGGGCAAAAGTGGTCCGACACGATGTAAGGAGGCGGGCCTATCCCATGAATTTTGTCACCTAAGTGTACAACAAAATTGACGAACAAAACAAAAACTTCTACTTCATTAAAAGCAAAAGTTAGTGTCGCTGGTTTCTGCTAGGAAAGATTCAAGTTCGAATCCAGGTACCTCCTCAGATTTTACTTGGGGTACGGAGGTCTGAGACTGGGTGCACTCTGTCTCTTGAGGTCAGATGAGAAGCTCCTTTAATAAAGAAGCAGCCGCAGCATCGGCATCCATCTGGTGGCAGTAACGGCTTCGGGGATTGCTGATGTGTCGTTCACATGTCCCACGGTCATAGGTCGCTCCTCGTACTGCCTTGAAGGCCGGAGTCGACCAGGACTACGGGCTAATACGTGAGGGGTGATTACGTTTAAGACAGTGTACAGGATTTATAATTGAGTTTTTTCTTATTTCAGTGCCTCGATTTTGTCGAGATTATCTACTACGGCGACCACGAAATGAAATATTTATTTTCAGGTTTTGCAGTATTTTAAATTCATAGTTACAGTGTGTTGGTTTCGTGGTCATACGAGAGACAGCTTTTCTGCTTGAGATACAAATGAGAACTCACAAGTACAAAATGCATATAACAAGTCACTAATAACATTCAGTTTTTGTTTTTCAGTCATACAACGTTCATATTGTGATCACAGGGAATGAGAACATATTCTCCCGGCCGCTGGCCGTGGTCAAAGCTGTGTTTCGTTCTAAGCGCCACTGTTCCCGCTCGTTTTATGACTCTGCAACAGAATAACCATACAGTAATTAACATTTTAAAGAACAAAGTTGTTATTATAGGAAACAGCGATCTATAATTATTATAAATAAACTGGACGCAGTCTTGATCGCATAAATTTTTTAATGTGGTGCAGTACTCCACCAGCCACAAGCAAGAAGGTTGCCATGCGCCACCGCCTCCGGCAGACATATATGGTCTGAAGATGATCTTATAATAAGATCGAAACCGATCACCACATTAAAAAATTTATGCTATCAAGACTGCTTCCAGTTCATTCATACAGTAATTATTTAAAGACTGCAGTCGATAGAAATTTATTAAATTTATTTTAGAGACAAATTTTTACCTTACATTACAGGGGCAGCAAAGACAGCAATCTTCTTCTTCTTCGCTTCATGAAGTACGCTTACAGCATGGTCCAGCTTCACTAAAGCCAGATCTTTCACGTTCGTCCTATATTCTCCTTTCCTGCTGTTTACAATTTATCACTTGTTTAATTAATCTGTCTTTCCTCAATCTCTCGATATGTCGATTCCATTTTATCACTCTTCGCTGTATTTTTTCATTTATACAATGCGTATTAAGTACATTTCCTATTACATTGTTTCATATTTGATCTCTAACGGTAGAAAGTCCGACATTCCTTAAAATTTTCATTTCAGCCGACTTTATCTTTATTTTGTTTCTCTCAGTTAACATCCCAGATTCATTTCTGTGTGTTACAATACATTAGTTTGCTAAATTTCAGCTCCGTATCCTTGTCTTGTCAGCCACTGGTCTGTTTATAGCGCCACATACCGTTTGACATTTATTTTTGTTACAGTGGTAGGACGTGGGAGCTATAAAGTGAGTGATTAATGTGCAGAATGACCTGTTAACATTCACTATCTTAGTATTACAAATTCTGCAAACTAATATCTGATAGTTTCACACCACAGAAAAATATTGGTTCATAAATTACAGAGCCTTCTGCAGCAGTTTTCTTTAATACAAGCAGAAGCTGTCTTCACTCCTTGGTAATATCATTGTTTCTGACACATATGTCTATATATGACTATGCACAGCCTACATACCGTCAGTTGCATATGGCACTTTACCGTCAACTGAAATATGTGTACGGTACACAGGAGGCTCATATTGCTCAGCTGAGAAAACAGACCACTTTAAAATCGGCCCAAGATACAAATAATTACAGGACATAAACATATAACATCCTGTAAAGGACGTACAAATTAAATTTTTTACCGGGACACTTAATATAGTGAAAAATCATTAAAATATCGTCAAACTTTGTTAAAAGCAATTCTCCGTGCCCCGAGGTGAAACCTTACACATGCATGCCAGTTAACAGGTTCGGCGACAACCTCTAATGTAATATCAGAGCAACGACAAAAACACTCACTATTAAAAAGTGAGCTTCGGAACCCACGCTTATCACTAAAGCCTTTAACTAAGGTTAACACAGTTATTAGCGGGGGCACAGCCTCCGAGTAATATAAACATAACTACTTGCAAATGGCCAATGTGCGACTCACACACGGCGTACACTAGCAACAAGTTGCATCGTGCAACTGGCGCCCAATGCATGCGCTAGGTGCGGTGAAATGTGATCTAAGCAGCTCCATCCAATGCCGTTCTTTCTTATTTCATGTGGTGCAGCTACTGGGAGTGAAACAGGAATATTATCCTATGGTAACCGTAAGCCAAACTGTGATCTTTCTGGAGGAATTGTAAGCAACCAGGCGTGACGCAAACTGGAAGTTTTGTTTTAAGCCGGTACTTGCACCAAGAAATGCAGACAGTCGGAACCGAAATCCCGTATCACCCTAACAGGCCATAATCCGAACGTGTGGATAGAGAGTTGCTTAAACGTTCTCGTCAAACTCAAGCCAAAACACCTCTCTGGCTAGAGCCAAGTCCAAGCATAGCGCAGTCTTCTCGCGTAGCAGTTTCGCCACAGTTGTAAGTTCAAGTACTTGAGAAGAGGAGGCAGCGAAATTTATGGTCTCACAATCAGCAAAATAGTACGGAGGTAAAAGTCGCGTCGCAGCCAATACGGCACGTTACTTCTCGTGAAACACGAGTAGCTCTTTATTCTTACGAAGTAAAGAGTGCTATCGACAGGAGATGTCTAATTGATTACATATTTTTAGATTTTCGGAAGGCTTCTGGTACCGTTCCTCACAAACGACTTCTAATCAAGTTATGCGCCTGTGGAGTACGTCTTAGTTGTGCCACTGGATTCACGTCTCGTCAGAGACGTCACAGTTGGTAGTAACTGACGGAAACTCACTGAGTAACTAGGAAGCGATTCCTGGCGTTCCTCAAGGTAGTGTTATGGGCCCTCTGCTGTTCCTGATCTATATAAACGAGCAGCCGTCTTAGATTGTCTGCAGATGATTATCTCATTTACTGTCTGGAGAAGTCATCAGAAGACCAAAACCAATTGCAAAATGATTTAGACAAGATATCTGTACGGTGCGAAAAGTGGTAGCGGACTCTAAATAACGAAAAGTGTGAAGTCATCCACATGATTACTAAAATAAATCCGTTAAATTGCCATTACACGATAAATCAGACAAATCTAAAGGCTGTCATTTCAATTAAATGCTTAGGGATTATGGTTACGAATAACTTAACGATCACATAGATAATGCCGTGGAGAAAGCAAACCGAAGGCCGCGACTGATTGGCAGAACACTTAGAAAATGCAACAGGCCTGCTAAAGAGACTGCCTACACTACACTTGTCAGTTCTATTCTGGAGTACTGTTGCGTAATACGGGAAACTTACATCGAAAGAGCTCAAAAAAGGACAGCTCGTTTTGTATTATAGCGAAATAGATCGGAGAGTGTCACTGAAACGGGATGACAATCATTAAAACACAGACTTTTTTCTTTCTTCTCACGAAATTTCAGTCACCAACTCGCTCCTCCGAATGGGAACATATACTGTTTGCGCGAATGCCGGACATTTACCACGCCGGACATTTGCCACACTTGCCCCTTCGCCAGGTTGCGAACCCTCAGACAAGGGACGTCCTTCCTCGTACTTCTTCTGTCCGCTTTCAAACCGCCGTCTCCACATCTTACTCGATACAATCAGTACGTAAGGGACCTTCTTCTTCGACATCTTGGCGAAGTACAGAGTTTCTTTTCCGAAATCGAAATATTTATAACTTTTGGAAAACGAAAATAATACCGAAGATAATGTTAGTATGTAATTAGTTCTGCCAAGTATAAATATAGATCCTTCTGTCTGTAGGTAGCTTCCTTTCACGCTCACTGATTACGATAAAAACAGTCCATCGGCATGGGAGCAACAAGAAAGGAACGATGTAAAGAGAATGCGAATGTACGCTAATCATTTCTTTTTGATCACTGCATTTGTGCCTACTTTAATTACTACAACTGCATGCCCAAAAGACAATAAGGAAAGAAGAAATGGGAATGTGAATGTTTGTTAAGAAGAACGACATACTCCGTATTAATTTGCTCTCTAAAATCCGATATTCCTTTCGGCGAAACATTAGTTAATAAAGTGTAGTGGGACAAGGTTCAAAACATGACTGACAAATAGAGATAAGAACATCTATGACTGACGTGTCATCTAACTACATTGTTCAACTCTGGTATTTACAGGGTCACAGAGAAAGTATCCTAGGTTTTGGAGGGAAAAGCCGTGATTGTAATGATCTACACTACAACAAAAAAAGAAGCACAACTTAAGAAAAAATTACGTAATGAGGAGTGTTTCAGCTCACAAGCGACATTGAAGCAGATGGTTCCTGTGACTCAGTATAGGCAGAGGTTATATTCGACAACCGGAATAAATTAATAACTGGCTCCTTTTACAGACCCCCGGTCTCAGATGAAACTGTTGCTGAACAGTTCAAAGAAAACTTGAGTCTCATCACAAATAGGTACGCTACTCATACAATTATAGTTGGCAGTGACTTCAATCTACCTTCAGTATGCTGGCAAAAATACGTTTTCAGACCGTATTGTAGATAGAAAACAACTTCCGTAATTGTTCTAAATGCTAATTTAAAATATTTTGAACAGTTACTTTACGTGGCCATTCAAATTGTAAATGGTTACGAAAACACACTTCACCTCTTAGCCACAAATAATCCTGAGCATAACGACGGATACAGGGATTAGTGAACACGCAGTCGAGCGAGGCTCAATTCCATAACAAAGGAATTCACCAAAACTAAACGCGAAACATATCTATTTATAAAAGCAACTAAAAATTCGGTTGACGACTATCTCGGACGTCAAACTATCTAAGTGAAGACCATATGTGGCTTAAGTTCAAAGAAATAGTTTCAACAGCACTCGAGAGATTCATACCAAATAAATTAATAAAAGACGGAACTGATCTCCCATGGTACACAAAACACGGCAGAAAGCTGCTTCAGGAGCACCGAAAAAGGCACGTATAATTTAGACTAACGCAAAATCTCCAAGATTGGCGAAGTTTTACTGAGGCTCGAAATTTGGTGCGGATTTCAATGTGAGATGCATTTAATAGTTTCTATAACGAAAGTCTCTCTAGAAATGTGTCGGAAAATCCAAAGAGATTCTGGTCCTATGTTAAGTAAACCAGCGGAAAGGCTCAGTAAGTACCTTTACTACGCGACAACGAAGAGGAGGAGGAGGGGGAGACAAGGGAGTAGGTAAAAGCGTGGCAAATGTCCGGCGTGGTAAATGTCCGTACACCGTTTGCGCGGACCTGCAGAGGGAGAGCTGATCGTCATAATAAAATAAGAGAAATCGGAGCTCGCGCGGAATGATTTTAGTGTTCGAGAGTGGAACGCTAATTTTCAGCTCGAAGGGGGTTGATGACTCTCTTCCAGGCACTTAACTGCGAATTGAAGGGTAGTGGAGTACTGTAGAGTACTGTAGTTTTACCAGAGACACTATAACAAACCGCCGCTCTCCCCTCGCAGTAGATTGGCGCTCTCGGTGTTGTCACGTGTTTATAGTCGCAAGTGACGATACAGAATGCGTCACCCGGCGGCACAGTATATTAGTTAAGTCGTTTTCATAATCACAGGTGATATCGCAGCCAGTATTTTAGGCGATATCGCAGCCTAACAGCTGAAAGTGTCCTATTCATCTAGTACCATTTTTTAGCACAGTGGAAATTTCGTTTTGAAGGCCATTACTTTTTGTTTACTGGTATTTTTAGAAGATACTTCTTACATATTTGATTTATGTGACTTACTGCAACGTAAAGGTCATTTTCCTTTTTCTGAGTCACTATTACTCATCGACAAAGAGTATGAGTATTTATTTGTATGTGTCCTGGTATTAACACCGTTTCTAGTGTCTAACAATCTCATCTATGTATACAGGGCGCTAGTGGTAAGGGTACAGATATTGTGATCATTGCTACCTTAACACGCACATACTTCAGTGTGTTAATTTTTTTTTCTTTGTGTCTCAGAGTCTTCACACAAATACGACACATTATTTGCCACTTGACGTTTTCTGTGCTGTCGTAAGTGCACCTTAAAGTGGACTGCTCCTGTCAGCATAGACTATTCGTTTTGCTTCGCCGCGTTCACGTTTCAGTACATGACCTGCCGCCGAGAGGAAAATAAACATTTATGGCTTACTTGTGCCTTGCGTAAGTACAGGTACTAACGAACCTAAAAACATCCTATTCGTGATAGCTACAATTAGTAGTTTGCAAATGAAGTAAATAATGATGCGTTGTTGGTCAGTACTCTCTCATCAGTCACCAATAAAAGTATCTGCACTTGTAACCCTAACACCAGGTATACTGAATAAAGGAGATGAAAAGCTACACACTTGTTACACTCCACTGATGGTCTTTAATGGTCCTATCTTCTCTTTCCCTGTATATATTATAATTCCAGTGTGTTGATACAGCGCGACCGCTACGGTTCGAATCCTGCCTCGGGCATGGATGTATGTGATGTCCTTAGGTTAGTTAGGTTTAAGTAGTTCTAAGTTCTAGGGGACTGATGACCTCCGATGTTAAGTCCCATAGTGCTCACAGCCATTTGAACCATTTTTTTGTGTTGATACAAACTCTTTCTTACTTGTGAAAGCCGTCTGTTAGAAACATCTTTCACTTTATATATCTTTGAGCGAGCTGTGAGACACTCATATGGATCATAGTATATAGGTCTATTGTACGTTCTCGTCTGTTCCAGAGTTCGTATCTTTGGTGGTATTGTGAGAATCGTATCTGTAATGGCTCTGAGCACTATGGGACTTAGCTGCTGAGGCCTATAACTGAGACCTACTTAAACCTAACTAACCTAAGGACATCACATACATCCATGCCCGAGGCAGGATTCGAACCTGCGACCGTAGGGGCCGCGCGATTCCAGACTGTAGCGCCTAGAACCGCTCGGCCACTCCGACCGGCGTATCTGTAAGGTTTTCCTTTAATTGTGGACTCTTGTCAGCCAATTGGGTTGCTTGTTGCAGAGTTTCTAGTTCTAATAGTGCCGTGTGGGGACACTTACACTCTTCCCGTAGTCGCCACGTGCAACAGTTAACATTATTCTACTTGCTGACGATATGTCAAGTCCAGAAATTTTGTCTTGTGTATTTCTGGCATGGGCATTAGTAAGTCAGGATTTACGGAGAGAGCGTTGCTTCATGGCGTGATTCTGTGTTGCACGAATTTTCAGGGTTGCTGGTGTAAACGAGGTCAGCTGTTCTTTCGGGCCGTGTCTTTTTCTGGTATAGTGAGCAGCAGCATATATTTTTGCTTGTGCCATCTGCGTACATCAGTCGCTTTTCATTTTACTTTCACAATCACTAAATCATATACAGGGACATGAAAACATATGAGGTAAATTTTCTGGTTTTGTGAATGTATCGTACTGAACACACAGTTGTTCCTTTGGAAATTTCATGCCTGTTGGTTGAATAAGAAGTGAAATTAATTTCATAGTTCTCGTGATGGTTTTCCCTACTGATCTCCCAACAGTATGAGTTTTATATCCAATACACATATTCTCCTTTAGCCTTTGTCCACGTCAGTAGCCAGTGCGAGCACAATTGCAGATGATTTCCCTTGAGCAGAGTTTATAATAGTAGCTACTGCCTACTTCTTTGTACTCAATGTTTTACCCAACCACGGTGGGTTTGAGCGGCAAAGAACTTCAAGACATGTGTTGCAATCCTGAATAAGTAGAGATTTTGCACTTTTGTAGCTCACATCTTGTCGGTAGATATTAGACAATACAAGGTACAGTTACACGTCCATTGCGTACGTCTTTCCTACAAACAGACACGCTCCTATACTTATAGGCTGCATTAGAAACTTGGCTCCAAGTTGGTTTGATTCGTGTCAAAGGCCTCTTTTTCATATTCTGTTGTGGTATGAAACCATGCTTACTACCTAATATTTTATTAACAGTAGTCAAATTGCGTTGTTGGTCATTCATGAGTCAAATTTTATACAAAAGGGAGTGAATTCTCAGGACACAAATACAGAAGTAATTGTTATATACGAATGTCTCGGATACCCTCGTTTTTGGATGATGTTCCAAAGTTTGTTTCTGTTTACTCTATCGAAAACGTTTTGATAATCTATAAATGCGATATGTATATCGAGGTTGTATTCTCGACCTTTTTCAATTAATTATCGTACAGCAGTAATACTGTCATTAAAGGATCATCCCTTTCTAAAACCATATTGTTTCTCCATCACAAGGGCATCAACCGTCTTTCTCATTCTGTTCTTAACAGTTCTTGCTTAGAGTTTGTTGGAAGCATTTAGTACGCTTATTCCTCTGTAGTTATCACAGACATTCCTTTCTCCTTCTTTGTAGGGCCGTATTACCTGGGCTGTCTGCCACGATTCAGGTCCCACCCCCGTCTTCCGGCGTTTGTTTGAGAGGAGTCAGTTTTAACTTTGACCCGCGGTGTCTGGTCAGTTCTCCGTTGATTCCACCATGCCCTGTAGCTTCCTTGTTTTTCATCTGTTTCAGGACCTCCTGTACCTCATTGGTGTGATGGCATCTTCGTGATACACAAGGTGGTGCCCTTCATCTTCTGAAGTTGTGATTTCTTCGTCTTTGCCATCTACTTCAATCCACAGAACTTGATACTGTTTTATCCAAGTTTCTTTACCTTTGAAATTTATTCTTGGGCTATTTCTCAAGACAACAATGTGACCGAAAATAATGTCACACTACAATAGCAATATAGTAATTGCGCTTGCTTTAATCCATCATCAGACCAATAACAGATGGAAGTGTTGCTCAGGTATCAACTCGTATCAAGCCAGTCTCTTTTAGCAGTCGGTAGATGACTGCATTTTAGCTTGCAACGCCATGTAGTTCGACAGCCCACCCGCAGCCTGGCAGAGACATGGCTGTGCCTGCGCGTTTCGCCATAAACACTGTGCTGCACAGTGGAGCACGGGTGAACAACATTGTAGGCTGCCTGGGCCACACTGAAAGAAGAAGAGTGTTACTGGGTAGCACATAATGAACTTGACACAGAAACAATAACCGCTCAGAAAATAAAGTGGTGGTGATGGTGGCTGTGCGAGGACGGGGCAAGATGGAATTAATTTGCCGTCTTGTATATGAGATTTCATAACGTTACATAAACGGAATTTTATGGAACCTTTTCTTTTAACCGTTCCTGTGATAAATGCTCACTTCTTGGGCCACATCGATACTTGCCTTGGGCCGCATGTGGTGGTCCGCGGGTCGCGGCTTGGACACCCCTGCTACGGGAGCTTCCTACCTTTCCTTGGGTTAACTAGCGACAGGAACAGCCTCTGGCCACAGAGTTAAAACAATAAAATAAATTCAGCCTAATCTTGAAAACAACAGGAAAATTTTAGCAAAGGAAAATAAAAATATTTTATAAAATAACTGTCTTTCTTTCAATTTTTTTTATTTTAGTTACCTGAAAGATTTTTGAAATAATAGCTGCATCTTCAGGATTTACAAATTTCAGTCGCGGCTCTTCTTCGTGGTCTAATGAAGAAGTCCACGAGGGAGGCTATACTCTTAAACAAACGCAGAACTGTTGCAGTGGAGAACAAGATACAGGGTTGCAAATATAGCCGTTGCCTGTAGTAAATATAGGATCTTAAACGTCGCAAACACCACTCTTAAAAAGTCATAGTAAACAAAAAAAAACACACTTGGTAATGGGAATTTTTTTGCAGAAACGCATCGTGCAGGAAATGTTTCTTTTATACAAACAAGACAACAATGAGTAAAACCTTATTGCTTCGCAATTGATATCACTCACCTCATCGATGTAACTGTGTTCCCTAGTTAGCCCAGTATTCGCATTTTCCATTTTACTTCCATAGATGGCTTGTGCGCAGACTGTTCTCTTATTTTCTGTTGGTGAATTTAGTGACAATATCTTGATAGAATATAACAACGTTCTTCAACTGAGAATCGAGAGATTTTGTCCTGACACAGGAGTCAAGTTTGAATCACGTTTTATACACTGGGTAGGTCGTTCAGATGTGTTTATACTTTTCAAAAATCTGAATTAGGGTGTTACAAGGTTCGTTAGTAGCACTGACTTCCGGACTTACATTTCTGCTCCTTAATGAGAACATCAGCTGATGGGAGTTCAGTTCAGTGATTTCCTCAAATGCAAAAGTTCAATGAGTTCGTTCTTTAGCTGTACCAGTTCGATATCAATCACACAAATATAGACATTCAGAGTTTGAAGCAATCAGACACGGTACAAACCATAAGGTTCGATTTTATGTCTTCTGTTGTTTTTGATAAACATAATGATCTTTCACATGCCGTTTCAGAAGATGGCAATTTTGTACTTTTCACAAGGACTAAAAATAGTAGCAGACCAATTGCTGAACAGGCAGCAAGTGAAACATTCGAAAACGTGAGTAGGTGGTTTAAGATAAACTGAATGATTTCTGATTTTGACAAGACGAAGTATTCAAAAGTCATAGAATTCCACACCCTATAAAAGTAAATTTGCCAGACAATGAATTACTCGAAGTGGAAGGTTTTTGGGACTAAAGATAGGTCACAACTCTAACTGAAAGACCCACTGACTAGAATTAATTTAGGTCCTTAGAACATTCAACAGTACCGCTGTAGGTGATTTAAAAATGAAGAACCTAGCTTATTCCGGATATTCTGAGTCACTGACGAGTTATGGAATCATGTACAGGGGAAAGTAGACTTGAAGGAACAGTATTTTCAGGATACAGAAGCCTGTTATAAGAATTATACCTGATGTTAACTCTACAACATCCCGGAGTGACCCCTTCAAGGCACTTGGTATTTTATCGATACTTCACAGTATACATATATTTTTAGGATTCTGTACGTCAACCGATGAGAACGGAGCAGTTACAGGGTCACTCCGTTGTCTCTCTGTTCGTCCCACTCTTATACATCACTGAAATCAAAATATACTGCCATTTGTCTGATATATTTTTATGTCTCGCCAGTATCGATTCCGCGGGCAAAAGTTGTCGATTCCAGGGATCGATTGACTAGCTGTATACGTAATTATTAAGTTTGTACGGAACCCTCGGGGCGTGAATGGTGATCGCACTCAGCTGCCTTCTTTGTTTGTGTTTAGGAATTCTTCTCTTTTCTCAAAAACATAGTGAAAAGCTCGAATGTAACATTAGGACCAAAAGAGACCTCTACAGAGATTTAAAAGGGTTAACATTAGTCAGTCAGGTACATGGGGACAAATGTATTCACGAATTTCCCACAGCACCAAGAAAGAATCCAGTCAATTTGGAGAAAGTAGTTAATCATTACAATTACGGATAACTTACATTGGAACGATCACGTAGATAATGTTGTAGGGAAAGCAAACCAGACTCTGGGATTTATTGGCAGAACACTTATACAGTGCAACAGGTCTGCTCGTACTAAAAAGACAGCCGACACTACCCTTGTCCGCCATCTCCTGAAGTACGGTATAAGATCCACATCAGATACGTTTGACGGAGGATATCGAGAAAATTCGAAAGAGGGCAGCTCGTTTTGTACTATCCTGATATGATTTTGTACTATCCTGATATGATTTTGTACTATCCTGATATGATCCAGAATTGGGGTGGCAATCATCAAAACAAAGACGGTTTTCGTTGCGGCAGGATCTCCTCATGAAATTTCAATCACGAACTTTCTCCTCCAAATGCGAAAATATTTTGTTGGTGCCCACGTACATAAGTGGAAACCATAATGATAATATCGTAAAATAAGAGGAATCAGAGCTCGTACGGAAAGACTTAAGTGTTTGTTTTTCCCTTTTTCGCGTTGTATAGCTTGAAGTGGTTCGATGAACCCCATGCCAGGCACTTAGTTGTGAACAGCAGATGTAGATGCAGATAATGGGGTGGACTGTAGGACTGTCTTAGAGAAGACTCCTACTGCACCGATGAGATCCTTACAGGAGCACTTTTAATATAAGTGCTCCTGTTTCAGGTTATAATTAGGGTTAGCGGTACTGCAGTAATGAGAAACAATTTAAATTAGATCTTTGTCTTTCCTACAGCTCCCAGAGATCATCTCCTTGGGTTGTATGGATACGAGTACTCTAATGTAGCTGATCCTGCTACAACCATTTCGAGTGGGAGAAGTCCACCTGGGTGCTTTAAAAACTTAGGCCGAGGGCTATATACCAGCTAATGAAGCACTGCCGTGTGTCATACAAGCAGCAGTATTTATTAGAAGAGACTAACTTTAAATCTACTCTGCATGAAAGTCTTCTTTTTCACTGTGGAAAAAGCGACTTGAAGCCTTTGGGACTCGTGACAGATTTTTTATTCATCCGACAAAGCTAATGTGAGCAGCAGCATAAGACGCCGTGACACCACCTCCTCGCTTTCTGCTCTGCCTGTCCCTGCTGTTCTCGAGGAGGAGTCACCATCCATTTCACACCCGCTAGTGGACGCAGCGCGGGATTAGCCGAGCGGTCTTCTAAGGCGCTGCAGTCATGGACTGTGCGGCTGGTCCAGGCCGCGGTTCGAGTCCTCCCTCGGGCATGGGTGTGTGTATTTGTCCTTAGGGTAATTTAGGTTGAGTAGTGTGTAAGCTTAGGGACTGATGACAGCAGTTAAGTCCCATAAGATTTCACGCACCTTTGAACATTTGAACTAGTGGACGGCCAAATCCTCCAGGCTGCAGTATCCAGCGGCTCGCATTTTGCTGCTTCGCCGCTTCTCCCGCATGTCTTGTGATGTCAACAAACCGCCTTCCATTGCGTCGTAGAAAAAAACTTAGTCGGTCGACGCGACGAGCCCCGCTCTCTGCTATACGTCTCACCTGACGCCATTTTATTTACATTACAGCCGCAGTTATTTATTCCATTGCCTTCTGACCCTGCACAGTTTGCTTGTTTCGCTGTCTCTCCTAACAACAGACGAAACACACGCTTTCCCATTCTTCACTGACCGGTCCTCAGCTCCTGAATGGTTATTACGTTAAAGGTCCGGCCGCGTCTCAGTGCGGCAGTCAATATTGGCAGCGAACTTCTCCCTTCAGACATACATTGAGATGGTGTCGCAATTCCTGTCTAGTGTTCACGGTTCTGTGTATTGTTCTTCCTGCTCATTCTGACGTTTTTTCGACATGTCGGATGTTCTTCCTTTTTACAACTGATTTTCAGGCCTTCTTCCAATCTGGCTCTATTAAGTTCCTACATTCGAGGGAGAATTTTGTCCGAACCGTAGGCAAGCAGTACCGTAGCCCCTACAGTTTGCCGGTGCAGGCATCGCAGGTCAGCTGCGTCAGTACTCGTTTCCTGTTTCCAAGATTTCTGTTATATTATTATTATTATTATTATTATTATTATTATTATCATTATTAGCAATCTTCACAAGCTACGAAAGCTCTTCGCTGCTGAGATCACAATGTTTTCTCAGGTAGTTCAAATGGCTCTGAGCACTATGGGACTTAACATCTATGGTCATCAGTCCCCTAGAACTTAGAACTACTTAAACCTAACTAACCTAAGGACACCACACAACACTCAGTCATCACGAGGCAGAGAAGATCCCTGACCCCGCCGGGAATCGAACCCGGGCGTGGGAAGCGAGAACGCTACCGCACGACCACGAGCTGCGGACTCTCAGGTAGTTCACATTCAACATTTCCACATCTTCTCTATTGGTGCAGCCGCGCGGGATTAGCCAAGCGGTCTATGGCGCTGCAGTCATAGACTGTGCGGCTGGTCCCGGCGGAGGTTCGAGTCCTCCCTCGGGCATGGGTGTGTGTGTTTGTCTTTAGGATGATTTAGGTTAAGTAGTGTTAAGCTTAGGGACTGATGACCTTAGCAGTTAAGTCCCATAAGATTTCACACACATCTGAACATTTTCTAGTGGTGTTATATTCATCTTCCAAGAGATCTTTGTCCTCTAGGATGTTCTGTATATAGTTGATGCAATTCTGTTTCTTCTAGAGTTCGAACTGCCTGTCCAACCCAATGAAGTACCATAGCTTTAATTTTGGAAACACTGTCTGGAGCTCCGTATAAATCATGTACTTCTTTTTTTTTTGTTAACACACTCGATTCCGCTCTGTCCTTATCTTGAGACCCATCAAATATCTTCCCTATTAACTTTCTTTCAAACATTATAAATTTTGCTTCTTCTAATTTAGTTAATGTCTATGTTACAGTCAAAACCAGGTTTCAGTTAGAACGCGTTCTTACTAATTGAAATTAGTTTTTACTGAGCCACTTCGTCAAAACGCGTTTTCCCTAGTTAAAACTAGTTTTAACTGACTTTCGCTTTCGACCAGCAGTAAATTCTAGTTGTAGCTAAGGTTATCAGTATTAACTAGCTTAAACTAGTAAGAACATGTTCTAACTAAACTAGACAGAACTAGTTTCCACTAAATTTATTTAGGGGCAAATATTAAAATTAACAGCAACTACGGTTGATTGAAATAAAAAAACAGCATTTTTGTATTGTGCAATCTCACGAGTGTACGCCCGAAAAGATCTTATAAGAGTTTTACATATGTGAATCTTTGAATTTCTTGAACTAAGTTTGCTTTTTATTACATCCAGTAATGATAAATAACATCTATCGGCTTTTTTATTCTACTATTTATTTCATCTTTTACATTGTTGTCCATAGTTAGCAAGGTACCAAGACAAGTGAACTGAATTACTATTCTGCTTTCTCTGCATTAATTTTGAAGACATGATTTGCTTTAGTTTGTGGTGAGACAGTGAAGTATCTGGTTTTACAGATGTATTATTCCCCTGAAGATCTGCTCAATAATGAGGTTCAGAAGTGAAGGTGACAAAACATCTCTTTGTTTGGCTTTGGAAGTGAGATGGAACATTTTCGAGATAATCTGAATTTCGCATGTACATTTTTACGTGCTATATTAATTTGGCTGGGATTCCAAGTCCTTTCATAGTCATCCATAAATAGTTCCTGTTAATACAATCAGTGCTTTCTTACAGTCTATTACTGGCATGTGTGCATCCCAAGCATATTCAAATTCTTTTCAGAGAGGATTCATAATATGAATATATTTCTGTGCTTCAACCAATGAAACAATTACATTATTAAAATTTGAGATAGGATTATATTTCCGATACCATCAGGGTTGCTACCTTCTGGAAATGCTGACCGGACAATGAAATGAATGAATCGATGACCATCTTTCTTCCCGGTTAGTACAAAGTTTCACATTCGACAATGAAGGTTCAGCTAATTGTTGGCGTGTATAGTTTTCAAACAATCAGTATGTAGCAGTTAATGAATTTGAAAAATTACCGAATTTGCAGGGTCTTGACGCCTTATCTTGAGCCAACAGTTATCAGCAGAGTACATATAAAATCTCTAATGGGTATAAAGGGTACTTATTCAATGTGTTAATGAATGAGAATACATGTAGTTAAGTGTTGAATTCCACTGAAGGCATTTATTATTGTCATGAATAATCGGTTCTGCTCTACAGACAACTCGTGAAGACAAAATGGTGTAAGAGTGCCTTCTAAGTCCACCTCCAATTTTCCTGAAGTAAAAATCAGAATATATCTTAAAAATCATGATTTTTCAAATAATGAATTGCAAACAATTGCTCAGAGGTAATGAGTAGACCGCTATGGTGTACTCGAAAATAGTTGCATTTCCATGATACACAGTACTGTTATAAAACCATATCGCACATCATCAGTAATTTCTTCGATATATGGCTGTAGTCTTGTTAAACTTATGTTTGCAAGTATTTTGTGTGCAGAGGTGAATAATGAGATTCCGCTATAGTTGTTTCAGATCCATGGATGGTTTCTTATTTGGTGATGTAAAACATCTTTCCAGACCTCTGGAATTTGGTCTTTTCAGATCTTGGCAATCAGGAAAATCACATTATCGTGTTTTTCAGTATAGCGGATTCCTTATTTTCCAGATATCGGTAGGTGCTGAGTCACTGCCAGTCGCTTTATATCTTCTAGTTTCTGTACACTTCTTTTATAGACATTCAACTAATATTTCAGTAAATTGAAACTGTATACTATAGATGTTTCAGTTAATGTGACTTATTATTTAGTAGTTCTTCAAAATTGCATTTCCATATTTTTAAGATGTGATGGTTCTCTTATCAGACTACCATTTAAATCTATCATGTAACTGCAAGAATAATTAATGTTATTTCTTTTATTGAGTTTGTATATACTAAAAAGCCTGTTGTGTTTGTCCTCCTGTATTTTCTATTTTATTCATAGTTTCCTTGATTGACTCTCTTTTTCTTTCACATTAAAGTACGTCAAGGTTTTTGTTTTTGGGTAAAGATGGATTTGTTATAATAATTTGGATTTTGTAGGAATGTTACTCCTGCTATCTTTCCATCAGTAATAGCTTTAGTACAACCCTCATTAAATTATGTGTTCTTGCTCTGTTTCTTGAATCCTATCATTTTCTTTGTGGTATGTGTTATTGTGTTCCTTAAGCATTTTCAGTCATCCTCAGTTATGATATATGGTTTGCCACCTACAAAACCACTAATCTTACTTTTATTTCCTAAAGCCTTAAAAAATTCCCCACAGACCCTGAAATTTGTGAGTTTAGACGTATTTTGTTTGGGGTTGTGTGCACTTTCAGCGAGTTCGTCATCATCAACTTCCTTTCAAGGGTTAGCTTTTTCCCTGTTCTAAGCTAACATACAAAATCAGTCTCATCTTTTTGGAGGCTTAGCTTGTAGTTCAGGATATTCTGGGAAATACTGTGACCTGGCTTTCTCTGAGGTGTTGCGTCCAATCTTCATGATATTTTCGAATTTTTTAAATTCGTGTTGAAAATATTTAATTATTTTCTGCTTGTGAAGTTCTTTGTATTCCTTAGGACGTTCATCTCTGCTGTTTTCATTTAATTTTATTGTTTTATTGGATAACCCAGCTTTCACTTCCATACAATAACACGGCAACATTCATCACTTTATAGAATTTCATGATAGTCTCTTTTCGTACTTTTTTGGAATTTCAAATTTGTTTGCGTGGCCATCCTCTGCAGCAAGCATAGAGATACTCGTTTTGCAAAGAAAAAACGCCCTCTCTTGCAGCACTGTATTTTATTCTCACAGACGCGTTTTGCCTTTTTTTCACTTTAATGAGGCCTCACCAGTGGGATCTATAATGATGCAGTTATGATACACGTTTGTTTTGGTAGGTATTATTCGCAGATTATAAGTCAGTTCACATCTCGATTTTTATGTAAATAAGTGATTATTTACCGTTTATACCGAACGAGGTGGCGCAGTGGCTAGCACACTGGACTCGCATTCGCGTGGACGACGGTTCAAATCCGCGTCTGACCATTCAGATTTAGGTTTTTCGTGATTACCGTAAAACGCTTCACGCAAATGCCGGGATGGTTCCTTTGAAAGGGCACGGCCGACCTATTTCCCCATCCTTCCCTAATCTGATGGGACGGATGACCTCACTGTTAGGTCCCTTCCTCCAAATCAACGAATTAACTTATGGTTTTTCGAATTTTTAGTTGGCATGTGCGTTTGCTCTCATCTGGTCACTTGCTGGAGATCGCACTACCGCTCTATTTACGAAACATATGGATGTTTTTCAGTTTCGAACATTTTTCTTCCCACTTTTCATTTTGTTTGTCCTTGTTGTAGTGATGCACTATTAGCCTTCTGTCACTACTATAGCCATTTGATCGAAAACTGTGACTTCAAGATGTAATTACTCTGAGTTCACTGTGTTTGTCATCCTGCCTGGGTTGTTTACGTAAATGTTGCCAAGCTAACGAAGTATATGTTGAAAACTATCTTCTGTCCATTATCTTTTATGTTAATATTTGTGTGTGTGTGTGTGTGTGTGTGTGTGTGTGTGTGTGTGTGTGTGTGTGTGTGTGTGTGTGTCTGTGAGCGAAACAGAGAGATGATATTTTTATTTGTTGCTGTAGTATGTTGAATATGAATGTAGTTGCTGTCAGAGAAGGGTTGAAAGTTTTTATGTTCAGTTGATTTGAGTTTCGGTTTAAATGTTTTGTGGAGAGGTTCAGGGACAAGCGAGTGGCAAGAGGATGAGTATTACTCTCATTATTATTATTATAATAATACTAGTGTTGTCCTGTTATTTTATCTATTAGTATTAACAATGAGTTTTTTGAAATATGTGCTTGATCACCCAACAGGGTTTTCTTTTCTGCTTTGATTTTCTGCCTGTGGTAATTTTCGTGTTTCGTTAGGTGTTTTTTTATTGTCGATTACAATTATTTTCAAGTCTTGTTCACTAGTGGTTGTGCTCTATTAGGTGTTCTGAAAATGTGGAGTGGTTTCTCCCACTCTTCCAGGCTCTCGTGTGTTCTTTGAATCAGACATCATGTGTTCTGCCTGTTTGTCCTATATATCTGCCACGACAAGTGTTACACTATAATTGATATATACCTCCTTTCTGGTATATATGCCTGTTTTTGTCAGTTTTGGGCTGTATTTTTGGATAGATTTGTCTATTGTGTAGACTATGTTTATCCCGTATCTTTTGAAAATGTGGGTGATTTTATGTTTGAGTTTGTGTTTGGATGTCATTCTGTGCCAACTTATGTCTTCTATTATATGTTCCTGATTGTTCTGTGTAGTTGTTATGGTACTGTGGTTAGTGATTGTCTTTGGTTTTGTTGTGATGTTGTCAATGGTTTTGTGCTTTCTGCTTTTATTTTACTATTAATTTTGTTGTTTAGCTTTATGACTATGTTATTATCATAACTATTGTTTTGGGCTATCTGCATTATTATGTCCAGTTTTGTTTAGTAGTTTTCTTTCATGAGTGGGACTCTACTGAGTCTTTGGAGCATGTGCCGAAGTGCTGCTTCCTTTTGTGAGTGTGGGTGGTTCAAGGACTGGGTGATGATAATATCAGCTGCTGTGGGTTAACAGTAAATTTCAAACATGTGCATATTGTTTTGCTTTTTGATTGTTATATCCAGAAAGTTAATTTGGTTATTCTGTTCTCTCTCCATTGTGAATTTTATATATTTACATTGTCAATCCAGTATGAAAAAAAAATCCACACACACACACACACACAGATAAATAGAATGAAATAAATATTGAACTCAGAGTAGTTATTTATTAAAGTCACAGTATTCCATCAAATGTCTATAGTAGTGACAGAAGACTAATAGTGCATTACAACAACAAGGGCAAACAAAATGAAAAGTGGGAAGAAAAATCCTCGAAACATAAAAACATGCTTATGTTTCGTAAATAGAGCAGTAGAGTGACTTCCAGCATGTGACCAGATGAGAGGCAACATCGATATCAACTGAAAACGAAATGAACTATAAGTAATCACTTATTTACATAAAAAGCGAGAAGTGGACTGTTTTATAATCTGCAATAATACCCATCAAAACAAAAGTGTATAATAACTGCATCATTATAGATCCCACTGATCATGCCTTAAAGTGGAAGAAAGGCGAAACACATCTGGAAGAATAAAATACAGTGCAGCAAGAGAAGGCTTCTTTCTGGGAAATGTTTTTTTTATTTTCAATACCTGAGTAAAAATCAAAACTTGTAGCATAGTCTAAATAAGGGATTTGAGAGACTTGTTCTAAAATTGAATGATTGAAAACAATTTTTGATCTGACAGCATATTATCCTTCGAGTTCCATCATTTTCGTTTCATTACTAGAAAGTTTAAACTTGTATTTCTTTCATATCTCATTCACCATAGGCACTGATCTCTGGAGCTCTTCTTCATTCTTTTAAATAATAAGGATATCTGCAAACAAAAGCACAGTCACATATTCCTCATTTTTATCTTGATTCCTTTTCCTACCTTACATTTACATTTACAAACAATGGAGTCAATACAAATACTGAAAAGAGTGGGTGATATTCGATATCCTTGTTTCACACCTTGGTTAATAATTATTTCTTTGGGTAGCAAAAGAGATACTGAATTTAATTGATCAAAAGAGAAAATATAAAAATGCAGTAAATGAAGCAGGCAAAAACGAATTCAAACGTCTCAAAAATGAGACCGACAGGTAGTGCAAAATGGCTAAGCAGGAATGGCTAGAGGACAAATGTAAGGATGTAGAGGCTTATCTCACTAGGGGTAAGATAGATACTGCCTACAGGAGAATTAAAGAGACCTTTGGAGAAAAGAGAACCACTTGTATGAATATCAAGAGCTCAGATGGAAACCCAGTTCTAAGCAATGAAGGGAAAGCAGAAAGGTGCAAGGATATATAGAGGGTCTATACAAGGGCGATGAACTTGAGGACAATATTCTGGAAATGATTCGTACCTATGTTTATTACAATGCATGTATTTTTGTAAGAACTCCTCATTACCTCTTTTATGTGATGAGGATGTCCACATTCAAGCATAACCTTTCATAGACTATCATGGCCACTAAAAATTGGTCTGAATTAGGACATTTACGTGGAGAAAACATGTAATCTCAACTAAAAGTTTTCTTGAGGTAGAAAAGTCTATTACTTTGAGACCATTGTTATTTGTATCTGTGGTGTATTTACTGTGTTTGAAAACTGTTGGCATATAATATGACTCCTGTGGTATTTTTGCATTAAAATCTCCAATGACCACCTTAACAGCATTCTTGGGAAATGTGCCATAGAGCTGTTGCAGCTTTTTGTATAATTCTTCAGTAACACCATCAGGTTTTGCTTTTATAGGAGCATGTAGATTGGTGATGATTAATTGTAGATATTTACATTCTGTTAATAGATAGTTAATTCCCTTATCTGCTGCCTTAGAATTTTTAACAGCATGGGTAACATTGTGCTCACTACAAGATCAGTTCCAAGTTCATATTTTCGAGAAGTATTTCCACCATAAAATATTGCGTAATTTTTTTTGAAAGGGTGCCTTCATTGAGCCTTTTTTTTGTGCCTAGCAATAATATTCATTTTGTATTAAGACAATTCTTCAGCTACAAATGATATGGTATCGTGTTTATATAGACTACATTTCTAAACTATACAACTAAATTGTTTGTCAGGCTCATAACTAATGGGTTTACACATGACTAGTTTGACTCATACTAAAACAAACAGACTGCAAAAAGTTGTCTAATTAAATCAGACATTGTTGGAAATGTAGAAAATTTTAGTGACTGGAGAGAAACCACAAACAAGAGTCCCACAATGTTCAATTTTGGATCCACTACTGTTCCTTATATATTGAATGACCTTCCACTTAACATTCAACAACCAGAATTGGTACTTTTTGCAGATGATACTACTGTTATTAAGACCTATGAAATGGAAAGCTACAATAGAGATGATTGGTGACATTTTTCAAAGAACTGTAAAGTAGTTCTCTGAAAATTGATGCATCCTAAATTTACAGGAAATACATTATACATCTGAACAACTGATGTAGCACATGAACTGGAGTTAGCAAATCGGGTAAAATGAACCAAATATTTGGATGTGTGTACTGAAGAGAACTATAACTGGAAAAAGCATATTACAAGCTTCACAGACCATTAAGTTCAGCTAGTTCTGCTCTTCATATAATTGCCAGTCTTGAAAACAAATGAATCGAAATCCTGACATATTTTGCATGGTTGTATCCAAGAATGTGTTATGGAATAATTTTCTGAACTTATGAGAAAAGTGTTGATTGCACACAAGTGAACAATAGGATTAATGTATGGTGTCAACCTGCAGTCATCATGTAAATACCTCTTCAAGGAACTACGCATTTTAATTGTGCCCGAACACTACACATATTTGCTGATCAAATTTGTCATAAATATTTCATCACAATTTGGGGAAAATGGTGATATCTATACATGCAACACTAGGGGAAAAACTAACCTTTATTACCCAATGTTAAAGGTATTAGAAAGCTCAGAAAGGAGTTGAATATACAATAACAATAGTACAAAATCGTTTCACCAATAACATTAGATGTCTGACAGGTAGCAAGTAAGTTTTATATCTAACCTAAAATCATTTCTCTTGGAAAAGCTTATCTATTTCATGGACGAATTTCTGTCTAAAAATTGCCATAACAGTTTCGTTTGTTCCATACTGCCTTTATATACCTCATCATCAAGATGGTCATGACAATCTAACGAAGATTTCTATCCAAAACACATCACATAAAGTCACTGGCTTATCAGCTGATAGCTTCTTATTTTGTGACCAATACAACAATTGTGCATTACACCTGTTGGTTTGGTATATGGCCACGTTCTCCCTTCGTGACTTTGTCACAGTTACAACTTCAAAGACTGTACTAGAGATGTACCTTCACTTTACCAGCCAAACACTGTGGTACACTTAGCAAAATATAGTCTGGGTACAGAATGCTTTTGCAACAGCTTAGTGTATCAGAGATCATGTGACTATTTACTGAACTTTTTCATAATCCTTCCCCTTGCGTTAGATCAGCAATTAGAACGGTTTTTTGGAAAGGGATTAGAGGAAGGCATTCCAGAAATGATCTCCAAACCTCGCGATGTGAACAAAATAAGCACACTGCTTGCCTGTGATCCACAATAATCTAAAAAAACTTGTGGACTAATAGGCACTGGTACAAATACGAGTGCATATGACCTTACAAAATTGCTTCAAATAAATCTTGTAGTTATTACTCAATATCCCCTAAAGATAATTACAATAGTATGATGTCTTTTGCAGTTAAAATCCTTTCAAAATAAGTCATTGAGATGAATGTATTATTTCTACGTGTATTAATGAATGACTAGAAATGTTGACTCCTTAGATATTAATATGATTACCACGAAGTAAGATACATGTTGTCTTCTTTTTTCAGCCTCTTTTTCCTGCAGTTGCATGTATACTATTTTTATATGTTACTTGCCATGTCTTACAGCTGTAATAAAAGTCTTATTAAGACCAGACACTTTTCGCTTTATCCTCTTTATTTTCTTATAATGATGAATAGCTCGCAGTCCTTACTTACTACCATAAACAGTGTAGTGAAACTGCTATGGACAAAAACTCAACACATACAAATGGAAGAAGAAGAATGTAGTAAACAACAAAAGAAGTGAGTAATGAAAAGAATAAAAACTGTTTGTAGTAGTAAGTAAAGCACGCAAACTCTCTGTGATTTTAACAAATAAAAATTTAATGAAAAAAGAATATTGATACAGTGACTACTGAGGGTGCTTTAGAATAAAGCGAAACCCATCTGGTCTTAATAACACTTTTATTACAGTTGCAAAAGACGGCAGTTAACCTATACAACTTGAAATAAGATCTGTACGAAATGAATATAGCTTCAGTTATAGTAAGAACACACTGGTGTCGTATTCGAACGTACAACAAAGTACAGTACAGAGTTCTTTCTGAAAGAGAATACATTCTAGTCTTTTCCAGAATGTATAAGTCGACACTCGAGAACTATTTCGGGGGAAGCAGATTAGTGCAGCTGTCCTACTGAATATATTACAGATTTACGAATTATTCTGACATTTAGGCTTTCTTTTAGCAGTTTACTATGGAGAGCGAGGTAGCGTATTATGTTCGTCACATGGATGACTGGCTCTGACACACAGGTGGGGGGGGGGGGGGCCTTAGGAGGGCGATCCTTCTTGATCCTTCTTGATCAACAGCGAAGCTACTGTGACAACAGTTCACCAGCTTTTACAATTCACCTTCGACTGGCAGTCTGGTCACCATTTTTTGTGACAGTTAACAGATGGCCTGGGAGGCAGTGCTCCAGAATTAGTCCTGGTATAATATAATAAAATGATAATATAATAGGATAGGGAATGAATGGTGATAAAATGTTTGAATGTGTGGCTTTTTTAAAATGGATGAATTAAAGAGATTAATTCTTTGGCATGAAGGACAAGCACAATAAGCTAGGCATTGCCTGTAACGGGAAAGGAATCATTTTAGTTTATATTTATATAAATAAATCGTCTTCATAGTATTTTATGCGCACCAATTATTAATATTATGTCCGATCGCCGTCTCCTTGACTGTGGCCGTGTTGTTATATTCGGATCTTCGTAAATTTTCCGAAGTACACAGGTTGGCTTCCGTTCTGCTTATTGCATTACTACTTGAAATAATAATAACTCTCACAAATATTCTGTTAATAAAACACTACTATATTTCTGTTCGATGCACATAGAAAATACACACAATAGCGGTGTGCAATTACACGCTAAAAAAATGGCGGTTCTCACTCGTTCACTCACTGAGCGAAACCTTCCTTCCAACAACTCGTACAAGAACAAAAACTGCTCTGTCTTTTAACATCTGAAAGTCAAAAATACCTGACGGTAGGCACAGGCTCTACGCTGGGCTACTACCACCTCATCTTTTCTCTTTGCTTTTAAAGAGGATGAAAACATAAAAGTAAGAAATGCAAAAGGTATATCACACTGGCTGGGCTGACCGTGGTTTGAGGGGTGTTTGGGGGCTGTTAAAATGGTCCTCCACATTGTTCAGGAAGCTGGATTAGTGGTTTTATTTCCACCTCGTCACGTGGAGAGAACCTTCATAGCGAGTGCCACCACTTGATTTCGATAAACAGTAGCTTCGTGTGTGTCCTCTCCTGACCATCTCCTTTTCAACTTCTCGACTGAAAATATGTCCCAAGGGGTTAGTACAAATTGTAGCAAAAGCACTTAACCATTATGGGTAATTACCTTTTAATACAAGAAAAATATTCCATTACGAATGCTGGATGTGGATCACCGCCACATTCTCAGCGTACATAAAATGCTTCTCTAACAGGGGTAACCAGTTGTAGGCAGACAGTTCAGACAGACATTCCAAGACAATTAACTTCACATCAGTGAATAGATTCAACATAGAAAAATACCTCTCTGGCATAGACAATAAATGTTTCACAACTGACGAATCATTTTAAAATAGTTAAATTCACGTAAGTGGCTACATTATACACAATATATAAATGACATCCTATGTACACGTTTTAGTTAACACTGGCGTACTCCTTCACATCCTCAATGATTTTTCTCTAACCTTCTGGCCATTTGTGACATGACCGGTGATATCACCTGCGTTGGTTTTCAGCAGACTACACCTTACCAGTCAAACCTCTGAATACTTTACACTGGCTCCAGTACCACTAACTATAAACAAGACTATGTTCCATTACTGTCAGTCAATAATCTACAGGGTGGTCCACTGATCGTGACCTGGTCAAATATCTCACGAAATAAGCGTCAAACGATAAAACTACAAAGAAAGAAACTTGTCTCGCTTGACGGGGGAAACCAGATGGCGCTATGGTTGGCTCGCTAGATCGCGCAGCCATAGGTCAAACGGATACCAACTGCGTTTTATTAAATAGGAACCCCCATTTTCTATTACATATTCGTGTAGTACGTAAAGAAATATGAATGTTTTAGTTGTACCACTTTACCGCTTTGTGATACATGGCGCTGTAATAGTCACAAACACATGGCTCACAATTTTAGACGAACAGTTGGTAACAGGCTGTTGTTGTTGTGGTCTTCAGTCCTGAGACTGGTTTGATGCATCTCTCCATGCTACTCTATCCTGTGCAAGGTTCTTCATCTCCCAGTACTTGCTGCAACCTACATCCTTCTGAATCTGCTTAGTGTATTCATCTTTTGGTCTCCCTCTACGATTTTTACCCTCCACGCTGCCCTCCAATGCTAAATTTGTGATCCCTTGATGCCTCAAAACATGTCCTACCAACCGGTCCCTTCTTTTTGTCAAGTTGCGCTACAAACTCCTCTTCTCCCCAGTTCTATTCAATACCTCCTCATTAGTTATGTGATCTACCCATCTTATCTTCAGCATTCTTCTGTAGCACCACATTTCGAAAACTTCTATTCTCTTCTTGTCCAAACTAGTTATTGTCCATGTTTCACTTCCATACATGGCTACACTCCATACAAATACTTTCAGAAACGACTTCCTGACCATTAAATCTATACTCGATGTTAACAAATTTCTCTTCTTCAGAAACGCTTTCCTTGCCATTGCTAGTCTACATTTTATATCCTCTCTACTTCGACCAACGTCAGTTATTTTACTCCCTAAATAGCAAAACTCCTTTACTACTTTAAGTGTCTCATTTCCTAATCTAATTCCCTCAGCATCACCCGATTTAATTTGACTACATTCCATTATCCTCGTTTTGCTTTTGTTGATGTTCATCTTATATCATCCTTTTAAGACACTGTCCATTCCGTTCAAGTGCTCTTCCAAGTCCTTTGCTGTCTCTGACAGAATTACAATATCATCGGCGAACCTCAAAGTTTTTATTTCTTCTCTGTGAATTTTAATACCTACTCCAAATTTTTCTTTTGTTTCCTTTACTGCTTGCTCAATATACAGATTGAATAACATCGGGGAGAAGCTACAACCCTGTCTCACTCCCTTCGCAACCACTGCTTCCCTTTCATGTCCCTCGACTCTTATAACTGCCATCTGGTTTCTGTACAATTTGTAAATAGCCTTACGCTCCCTGTATTTTACCCCTGCCACCTTTAAAATTTGAAAGAGAGTATTCCAGTCAACATTGTCAAAAGCTTTCTCTAAGTCTACAAATGCTAGAAACGTAGGTTTGCCTTTGCTTAATCTTTCTTCTAAGATAAGTCGTAAGGTTAGTATTGCCTCACGTGTTCCAACATTTCTGCGGAATCCAAACTGATCTTCGGCAAGGTCCGCTTTTACCAGTTTTTCCATTCGTCTGTAAAGAATTCGTGTTAGTATTTTGCAGCTGTGACTTATTAAACTGATTGTTCGGTAATTTTCACATCTGTCAACACCTGCTTTCTTTGGGATTGGAATTATTATATTCTTCTTGAAGTCTGAGGGTATTTCGCCTGTCTCATAAATATTGCTCACCAGATGGTAGAGTTTTGTCATGACTGGCTCTCCCAACGCCGTCAGTAGTTCTAATGGAATGTTGTCTACTCCCGGGGCCTTGTTTCGACTCAGGTCTTTCAGTGCTCTGTCAAACTCTTCCCACAGTATTGTATCTCCCATTTCATCTTCATCTGCATCCTCTTCCATTTCCAGTACATCGCCCTTGTATAAACCTTCTATATACTCCTTCCACCTTTCCGCCTTCTCTTCTTTGCTTAGAACTGGGTTTCCATCTGAGCTCTTGATATTCATACAAGTGGCTCTCTTTTCTCCAAAGGTCTCTTTAATTTTCCTGTAGGCAGTATCTATTTTACCCCTAGTGAGATAGGCCTCTACATCCTTACATTTGTCCTCTAGCCATCGCTGCTTAGCCATTTTGCACTTCCTGTCGATCTCATTTTTTAGACGTTTGTATTCCTTTTTGCCTGCTTCATTTACTGCATTTTTATATTTTCTCCTTTCATCAATTAAATTCAATATTTCTTCTGTTACCCACGGATTTCTGCTAGCCCTCGTCTTTTTACCTACTTTATCTTCTGCTGCCTTCACTACTTCATCCCTCAGAGCTACCCATTATTCTTCTAGTGTATTTCTTTCCTCCATTCCTGTCAATTGTTCCCTTATGCTCTCCCTGAAACTCTCTACAAACTCTGTTTCTTTCAGTTTATCCAGGTCCCATCTCCTTAAATTAGCACCTTTTTGTAGGTTCTTCAGTTTTAATCTACATTTCTTAACCAATAGATTGTGGTCAGAGTCCACATCTGCCCCTGGAAATGTCTTACAATTTAAAACCTGATTCCTAAATCTCTGTCTTACCATTATATAATCTATCTGATACCTTTTAGTATCTCCAGGATTCTTCCATGTATACAACCTTCTTTTATGATTCTTAAACCAAGTATTAGATATGATTAAGTTGTGCTCTGTGCAAAATTCTACCAGACGGCTTCCTCTTTCATTTCTTAGTCCCAATCCATAATCACCTACTATGTTTCCGTCTCTCCCTTTTCCTACTGACGAATTCCAGTCACCCATTACTATTAAATTTTCGTCTCCCTTCACTACCTGAATAATTTCTTTTATCTCATCATAGATTTCCTCAATTTCTTCATCATCTGCAGAGCTAGTTGGCATATAAACTTGTACTACTGTAGTAGGCGTGGGCTTTGTGTCTATCTTGGCCACAATAATGCGTTCACTATGCTGTTTGTAGTCGCTTACCCGCACTCCTGTTTTTTTATTCATTATTAAACCTACTCCTGCATTACCCCTATTTGATTTTGTATTTATAACCCTGTATTCACCTGGCCAAAAGTCTTATTCCTCCTGCCACCGAACTTCACTAATTCCCACTATATCTAACTTTAACCTATCCATTTCCCTTTTTAAATTTTCTAACCTACCTGCGCGATTAAGGGATCTAACATTCCACGCTCCGATCCGTAGAACGCCAGTTTTCTTTCTCCTGATAACGACTTCCTCTTGGGTAGTCCCCGCCCGGAGATCCGAATGGGGTAGCTTTCTTAAATTAAAATACAGAACGTAGGTACGTTTGAACATTTTATGTCGGTTGTGCCAATGTGATACATGTACCTTTGTGAACTTACCATTTCTGAGAGCGCATGCTGATACAGCGTGATTACCTGTAAATACCACATTAATGCAATAAATGCTCAAAGTGATGTTGTCAGGCGTTGTCGGTGGATCACGATAGCAAATATCCTTCAACTTTCCCCACAGAAAGAAATCCGGGGACGTCAGATCCGGTGAACATGCCTTTCATGGTATGGTGCCTAGACGACCAATCCACCTGTCATGAAATATGTCATTCAGTACCGCTTCAGCCGCACTCGAGCTATGTGCCGGACATCCATCATGTTGGAAGTACATCGCCATTCTGTCATGCAGTGAAACATCTTGTAGTAACATCGATAGAACATTACGTAGGAAATCAGCACACATTACACCATTTAGATTGTCATCCTTCCTCCCATAATGCCGCACCATACATTAATCAGCCAAGGTCATTGATGTTCCACTTGTCACAGCCATCGTGGATTTTCCGTTGCCCGATTGTGCATATTATGCCGCATTACGTTACCGCTGTTGGTGAATGACGCTTCGTCGCTAAATAGAACGCGTGCAAAAAATCTTTCATCGTCCCGTAATTTCTCTTGTGCCCAGTGGCAGAACTGTAGACGACGTTCAAAGTCGTCGAAGTGCAGTTCCTGGTGCGTAGAAATATGGTACGGGTGCAATCGGTGTTGATGTAGCATTCTGAACGCCGACGTTTTTGAGGTTCCCGATTCTCGCGCAATTTGTCTGGTAGTGATGTGCGGATTAGCCGCGACAGCAACTAAAACAACTATTTCAGCATCATCATTTGTTGCAGGTCGTGGTTGACGTTTCCCATATGGCTGAACACTTCCTGTTTCCTTAAATAACGTAACTACCCGGCGAAAGGTCCGGACACTTGGATGATGTCGTCCAGGATACTGAGCAGCATACATAACAGACGCCCGTTGGACATTTTGATCATAATAGCCATACATCAACACGATATCGACCTTTTCCGCAATTAGTAAACGGTCCATTTTAACACGGGTATTGTATCACGAAGCAAATACCGTCCGCACTGGCGGAATGTTACGTGATATTACGTTCTTATGCGTTTGTGACTATTACAGCGCCATCTATCACAAAGCAAAAAAAGTGGTCCAACTGAAACATTCATATTTCTTTACGTACTGCACGAATATGTAATAAAAATGGGGGTTCCTATTTAAAAAAAAAAAACGCAGTTGATATCCCTTTGACCTATGGCAGCGCCATCTAGCGATCCAACCATAGCGCTATCTGGTTTCCCCCTTCAAGCTAGACGAGTTTCGTTCTTTGTAGTTTTTTCGTTTGATGCTTATTTCGTGAGCTATTTGACCTGCTCACTATCAATGGAGCACCGTGTATATCCAGTAAGTAAATCTGTGAGGAGCACATCTGAGACCTAAAACATAGCGTCATTTGACACTGATTTCCAGCAGCACATGCGCAGCAATGCTATTTTTAGTAGGCTGGTGGCTAAACGGTTCCGAACCTAAGTAGAACAGCACACAATGTATTGTGTAACAAATTACAAGAGACACAATCCCAGCACACTATGACGGCCCCACAGGGCTCGGGCTATGGATAGGGACTCACGCTCGTTATCTGACATTCCGACACCCCAGATAACTTACAAGGCGTTCAGGAGACTGTTAAAGCCTTCAGTCCGAATACTGCTTTGGTGCAGTTCTGCCGCCCTTAGTGGCTGGGCGGTGTGAGGCGCCTTGTCACGGACTGCACGGCCGCTGCCCCCGGAGGTTCGAGCCCTCTCTCGGGCATGGGTGTGTGTGTAGTTCTTAGCAAAAGTTAGTTTAAGAAGTGTGTAAGCCTAGATACCTATGATCTCAGCAGTTTGGTCCCTTAGGAACTCACACACATTTGACATTTCTTTGATGCAGCTCTCCATACTAATCTATCGTGCCCCGGTGTAGCCCGTTCGTTCCTGTGTAACCACAGCAATCCAAGTCCATATGAACCAACGTACTGCACTCATCTCTTGGTCTCCCTCTACAATTTTACCCAGCGCCATCCTCCCACTTCCTTCCGTAACCAAACTGACAAAGTCTAATTGCTCTTTGACGTGAGCTCGAAACCTATCCCTTTTTTTAGGCAGGTAGTATCATGAGTTTCGTTTTCCCCTAATTCGAACCAACACCAAATTAGTTATCTTAATTGCCTGTCTAAATGTTAGTATTCTTTTGCAGCACCACATTTCAAAAATTTCAAGCCTCTTCTTGTCTAAGTCGATAATCACTCACGTTTCACTCTCCTAAAAGGCTCTAATCCACACAAATACCTTCGGAAAAACCTCACTAGCATTTAAATGTGTATTCGAAATTAACAATTTTTTCTTTCCGTAAATACTTTTCCTGCTATTGCCAGTCTGCATTTTATATTCTCTCTACTTAGATCATTATCTATTATTTTGCTGTCTAAATAACAAAACTTGCCTATTACTATTAGTGTCTCATTTCCTAATCTAATTACCTCAGAATCATCTAATTTAATTCGACTTCATTCTATTTCCCTTGTCTTGCTTTTGTTGATGTTCATCTTATAACATTCTTTTAAACAGTATCCATTCCATTCAACAGCTCTTCTAATTCCTTTGCCACCTCTGACAGAATTTCAGTGCCATTGGCAAAACCTAAAAGATTTTATTTCTTGTGTCTGAACTTTAATTCCCTGTCCAAATTTATTTCACAGCTTGCTCTTGTCTAAATTGGTAATAACTCACGTTTCATTCTCCTAAAAGGCTACACAAATACCTTCGGAAAAATCTTCCTAACATTTAAATGTGTATTCTAACTTTAAAAATTTTTCTTTTAAAATTTTTTTTCTTGCTATTGCCAGTCTGCATTTTATATCCTCTGTACTTCGATCATTATCTGTTATTTTGCTGTCTAAATAACAAAACTCGCCTATTACTATTAGTGTCTCATTTCCTAATCTAATACACCTCAGAATCATCTAATTTAATTCGACTACATACCATTTCCCTTGTCTTACTTTTGTTGATGTTCGTCTTATAACATCCTTTTAAACAGTATCCATTCCATTCAACACCTCTTCCAACTTCTTTGCCACCTCTGACAGAACTTCAGTGTCACTGGCAAACCTAAAAGATTTTATATCTTGTGTCTGAACCTTAATTCCCTGTCCAAATTTATCCTTGATTTATTTCATAGCTTGCTCAACGTACAGATTAAATATTATTGGAGAAAGGCTACAACCTTGTGTCATTCTCTTCTCGATTAGTGCTTCACGTCCTTCGACTCTTATAACTACCGTCTCGTTTCTGTACAAGTTGTTAATAGCCTTTCGCTCGTTGTCTTTTACATTTGCTGCCTACAGGATGTCAAAACGTATAGTCCAGTCAACGCTGTCAAACGCTTATTGTAAATCTACAAATATTATCGATGTAGGTTTGCCTTTATTTAACTTATGTTGTAAGATAAGGCGTGGGGTCAGTATTGCTCACGTATTAGTATATTTCTCTGGAACCGAAGCTGATCTCCTAGGGAAGCATCTACTAGTTTTTCCTTTATTCTGTAACTGATTCATATTAGTATTTTCAAACACGACTTATTACACCAATGATCCGGTAATATTCACAACTGCCAGCACGTGGTTCCTTTGGAATTGGAATTCTCACATCCTTCTCGAAATCTCAGTGCCTTTGCGTGTCTTGGACACCAAGTAGAATGTTTCGTCATGACTGGCTCTCTCAAGGACTTCAACAATTCTGACGTAATGTTGTAGACATGAGGCACTTTGTTCCGACTTATGTCTTCCAGTGCTCTCTTCCCGCAGTACCAAATTTATCTCCCATGTCGTCTTCATTAACTTGGTCTTCCGTTTGCATATTATTGTCTTGAAGTTCATTTCTTTTGTATAGCCCTTCAATATATTCTCTCCAGGTTTTAGCTTTCCATTCTTTGTTTAGTACTGGCTTTACATCTGAGTTCTTGACACTCGTGTCGTTGCTACTCTGTTCTCCAGAGTCCTCTTTTATTTTCTTCTGTCTTTCCTCCAGTTGAGCATACCTCTACAGCTTTGCGTTTGTCATCTGGCCATTCATTCTGAATTGTTTTGCACTCTCATTCAGTTTCCTATGTTTAGACGTCTGTATTCCCCTTTGATTGCTTCTTTCATTAAACAAATTCAGTATCTCTTGGTTTATTCAAGGATTTCTATTGACCTTTGTCTTTCTGACTGTTTCATTCTCCGCTAACTTCACTGTTTCATTTCTCAAAACTACCTATTCATCTTCTATTGTATTCTTTTCCCTTGTTTCAGTCTATCGTTGTCTAATGCTATTTTTCAAACTCTCAACAATCTCTAGTTCTTTAAGTTTGTCCTGGTCGCATCTCCTTAACCTCTTACATTTAAGCAATTTCTTCAGTTTTAATATGCAGCTTTTAATCAACAGATTCCATGTCTGCTGCTGTAGATGTTTCGGAGTTTAAAATCTGGTTTCGAAATCTCTGTTTTACAATTATGTAATCTATTTATAACTTTTAGGTATCTCCATGTTTCTTCCACTTATACAAGATAGTTTCATAATTCCTGAACCAAATGTTAGCAATAATTAAACTGCGCTACCTGGAAAATTCTACCAGGAGATTCCCATTCCACTCCTTTACCCCAGTGCATATTTTTCAATTATTTTTTCGTCTCGTCCTTTTTGTATTGTTGAATTAGTTCCCCATCACAATTAAATTTTCGTCTTCCTTAAGTATATGAATGATTTCTTTTATGTCATCATACATTCTTTGAATGTCTTCAACGACGTGTGCAGTTACCAGGCAAGTAATTTGTACTACTGTTGAGGTTCGTTCTTGGAACAAGGCAGTAACACTATGGAACCACTGTTAATAATGCTATTGGCTGGGAGCAAATACCGCTCTTGCCGGTTTCAAGCTGATAGATCCTTCCTCAGACGCCTGTTCACGCTTCTAATTTCGTTTTCTTATCTGTACAAGTGACGATGACTGCTTTTCGTTCTGACGAAAGTTTCTTGTGATGGTGTGCGCTACAGATTAAAGGGATGTGAGACTACTGTACTGTAATTAGACTCACCAGTGAACTGAAACATTGTAAACAACTTCCTAAGATAAGATATGAATTAGTCTTGCGTTACGGCACAGCTGACTAAAACAGTTGGTTACATCAAATAATGTAGTGTTTGGAGCTCGCACTGTGTGTACATGACGAACACAGCGACTAATCAAATCCAAGAACAATCTGACTTTTTTATCATCATGTGAGCACTGGAATAAATGTGTTAAGTGTTATAGAATTTAGCTTAGCACCTCATCTCTCTAGAACAGAAATGGAGAGAGGAGGAGTCTCAAAATTCATCAGGAAATGTCATAAATTTAATAACATAGATATTAATAAATTTTGGTTACAGCAGCTTATGGAAGGAAGCCAATCAGAAGTACAATTTCATAACAAATGATTTACAAGAGAAAACTTGCGAATAACATCATATTTCTGTCAGAGACAGCAAAAGTCTTACTAGGGCATTTGAAAGTAATAAAATATTGTCCTGAAAAGAAATTACAAGATGAGCGTCAACAAAAGTAAAACAAGGCCAATGGATTGGAGTCGAATTAAATCAGGTAATGCTGAATGAATTAGATTAGGAAATGAGACACTACAATAGCAGACAAGTTTTGCTATTTGGACAGCAAAATAACGTATGGGCCGGTCGCGGTGGTCTAGCGGTTCTAGACTCTCAGTCCGGAACCGCGTGGCTGCTACGGTCGCAGGTTCGAATCCTGCCTCGGGCTTGGATGTGTGTGATGCCTTTAGATTAGTTAGGTTTAAGTAGTTCTACGTTCTAGGGGACTGATGACCACAGATGTTAAGTCCCATAGTGCTCAGAGCCATTTGAATAACGTAGAAAATCCGAAGAAATTCTGGTCGTATGTAAAGTACA
Source organism: Schistocerca gregaria (assembly GCF_023897955.1). Lineage (NCBI taxonomy): Eukaryota > Metazoa > Arthropoda > Insecta > Orthoptera > Acrididae > Schistocerca > Schistocerca gregaria. The sequence goes on from NC_064926.1 coordinate 544,680,274, forward strand.
CAAGCGGCAAGACGCAGTCAATACCTTCGCTGCGCAGTGCCGATGGTACTGTTATCGACGACTGCGCCGCTAAAGCGGAGTTATTGAACGCAGTTTTCCGAAATTCCTTCACCAGGGAAGACGAATGGAATATTCCAGAATTTGAAACACGAACATCTGCTAGCATGAGTTTCTTAGAAGTAGATACCTTAGGGGTTGCGAAGCAACTCAAATCGCTTGATACGGGCAAGTCTTCAGGTCCAGATTGTATACCGATTAGGTTCCTTTCAGATTACGCTGATACTATAGCTCCCTACTTAGCACTCATATACAACCGCTCGCTCACCGATAGATCTGTACCTACAGATTGGAAAATTGCGCAGGTCGCACCAGTGTTCAAGAAGGGTAGTAGGAGTAATCCATTTAACTACAGACCTATATCATTGACGTCGGTTTGCAGTAGGGTTTTGGAGCATATACTGTATTCAAACATTATGAATCACCTCGAAGTGAACGATCTATTGACACGTAATCAGCATGGCTTCAGAAAACATCGCTCTTGTGCAACGCAGCTAGCTCTTTATTCGCACGAAGTAATGGCCGCTATCGACAGGGGATCTCAAGTTGATTCCGTATTTCTAGATTTCCGGAAAGCTTTTGACACCGTTCCTCACAAGCGACTTCTAATCAAGCTGCGGAGCTATGGGGTATCGTCTCAGTTGTGCGACTGGATTCGTGATTTCCTGTCAGGAAGGTCGCAGTTCGTAGTAATAGACGGCAAATCATCGAGTAAAACTGAAGTGATATCAGGTGTTCCCCAGGGAAGCGTCCTGGGACCTCTACTGTTCCTGATCTATATAAATGACCTGGGTGACAATCTGAGCAGTTCTCTTAGGTTGTTCGCGGATGATGCTGTAATTTACCGTCTAGTAAGGTCATCCGAAGACCAGTATCAGCTGCAAAGCGATTTAGAAAAGATTGCTGTATGGTGTGTCAGGTGGCAGTTGACGCTAAATAACGAAAAGTGTGAGATGATCCACATGAGTTCCAAAAGAAATCCGTTGGAATTCGATTACTCGATAAATAGTACAATTCTCAAGGCTGTCAATTCAACTAAGTACCTGGGTGTTAAAATTACTAACAACTTCAGTTGGAAGGACCACAAAAATAATATTGTCGGGAAGGCGAGCCAAAGGTTGCGTTTCATTGGCAGGACACTTAGAAGATGCAACAAGTCCACTAAAGAGACAGCTTACACTACACTCGTTCGTCCTCTGTTAGAATATTGCTGCGCGGTGTGGGATCCTTACCAGGTGGGATTGACGGAGGACATCGAGAGGGTGCAAAGAAGGGCAGCTCGTTTTGTATTATCGTTTTGTATTGGGATGGAAGTCATTACAGCATAGACGTTTTTCGTCGCGGCGAGACCTTTTTACGAAATTTCAGTCACCAACTTTCTCTTCCGAATGCGAAAATATTTTGTTGAGCCCAACCTACATAGGTAGGAATGATCATCAAAATAAAATAAAAGAAATCAGAGCTCGAACAGAAAGGTTTAGGTGTTCGTTTTTCCCGCTCGCTGTTCGGGAGTGGAATAGTAGAGAGATAGTATGATTGTGGTTCGATGAACCCTCTACCAAGCACTTAAATGTGAATTGCAGAGTAGTCATGTAGATGTCATGTAGATGTATGATGGTTGACGTACAGAGGATATAAAATGCAAAGTGGCTATGGCAAGGAAAGCTTTTCTGAAAAAGAAACATTTGCTGACACCTCTGTACATAAAAGGCAGCGTCCTGACTGACTGGCTGACCGTCTGGTTCATCACAGCCCAGGATAGAAACATGAAGTTTGCAAAATGTGTGGATCTTGTATTGCAGACGTTGCTTAACAAGGGATTTTTCGAAATTCCAACCCCCAGGGGGAGGAATATCAATGCAATTATGAAGCTAGACCTACGAAAATTGGTATTTGGTTTCAATGTCAGAAATAAAGAAATGTGCGTTTCAGGCTTTTTGAAAATTTAACCGCATGGGGATGAAACAGTGGGTCAAAGCTTTATTTGGAAATATGCCATTATTAAAGAACTAATGAAGTAGTCTTAAAGCTACCTCTACGAATATTGCTATTTCATTTCTCGATCACAAATTTAAAAAATAATTGTTTCAGTGTTTTTGGAAATTGAGCCTGCGGTGATAACGACGCCGTTGAGCGCCTGAATAAAACAAAAGTTCATAAAAATATGAACTCTTAAGTGAGTGAATAGAAGATCAGATCTTTTATGAACTTTTTTTTATTATGAAAGCATTTTTAAAGGTATGTTCATGAAAATTTAAATTTGGCCTCTCAGTTAGAAATAAAAAACACGTGTTTCACTGTTTTTGGAAATTCAACCCCAAAGGTAGCGCAATAGGGAATGATAGTTTTTAAGAAAATATTTCGTTACCTAGAAAAAGTTAAAGCTCTATTTATGAAAATTGGTATTTCACTTCTCAGTTAGATATAAAGAAAGATTTGTTAGGGTATGAAAGGTATGATTAACAAAAACTTTGGCCTCGAAGTACCAGAATCGCTTTTTGGTCATAAGTACATTCGGAAAATACCATGCTTACATGGCCTTAATTACCGTGAAAAGTTTAGAAGGTGTTGCAATTTGTGAACAACATAAAAATTCGATTAAACAAGAACAAAAAAAGTCTCTGCAGGCGATACAGACTACGCGAAAGAAGCAGCGTGCGGTAAGCTAGTCCAATGCTAAATTTAAATATCAGGAAGTCTCTTCTGAATCGTGTCTTGTACGGAAGTGTGATGCGAACGACAAACAGCTCAGACAAACAGAATACAAGCCTTCGACATATGATGGTACAGAAGAATGTTGAAGATTAGACACATAGGTACGTAGATCGAATAAGAAATGGCCGCTCGGTCCATGACTGCAGCGCCCCAGACCGCTCGGCTAATTCAGTGCGGCAGAAATTCTCATGAAGATGTGATTCAGTTGACTTCATCTTGATATCTCAGCTGCTTTAGTATGCACCTTGTACCACAGAGACATTCCAGAGACGATTAGGGCACGTTTTGAAGTTTCTATAGCGGTCCAGCCGACTCCCTAACCAAAGAGAGAGAGAGAGAGAGAGAGAGAGAGAGAGAGAGAGAGAGAGAGAGAGAGAGAGAGAGAGTACAATAAAATTAAACCGTTGTTGCAGTCATAGATTCGGCTTGCTTATACAAATACGAGTTCACAGTGCTGCACACCTCTCTATAAAAAAAGACGACGTATTTTAATTCGTTTCATAACGCATTGAAGTAATTTTCTGAAATGGTTTAAATCATACCTAACTGGAAGAGTGCAGAAAGTTGAAATAAGCAGTTCACATAATATGGAAAAAACTGGTGATATCTGAAATTGGGGAAAAATCAAGAATGGGGTGCCGCAAGGTTCGATCTTGGGTCCTCTACTGTTCTTAATAAATGTTAATGACTTGCCATTCTATATTCACGAAGATGCAAAGCTGGCACTTTTTGCCGATGATACAAGTACAGCTATCACACCCAACAGACAAGAATTAACTGGTGAAATTGTAAACGATGTTTTTCAGAAAATCATTAAGTGTATCTCTGCAAATAAGCTCTCATTAAACTTTGACAAAACACAGTATATACAGTTCCACACAGTAAATGGAATGACACGATTAATAAATATAGACTTCAATCAGAAATCGGTAGCTGAGGTAGAATATTCACAATTTCTAGGTGTATGCATTGATAAGGGGTTGAAGTGGAAAAAACACACTGAGGGTCTGCTGGATCGTTTGGGTTCAGCTACTTACGCTATTAGGGTCATTGCAAATTTTGGCGATCTACATCTCATTAAATTAGCTTACCACGTCTAATTCTCTGTTTTCGTATGGCATCATATTCTAGGGTAACTCATCATTGAGTAAACGATGTTCATTGCAAAAAAGCGTGAACTCAGAATAATTGCTGGAGCTCATCCAAGATCATCCTGCAGACACTTATTTAAAGAACTAGGGATTTTCACTGTAGCCTCACAATATATATATTTTCACTTATGAAATTTGTTATTAACAATCCGAACTAATTCGAAAGTAATATCAGTGTACATGGCTACAACACTATGAGAAAGAATGATCTTCACTACTAAAGGTTAAATCTAACTTGGGCTCAGAAGGGGGTAAATCATACTGCCACAAAAGTCTTTGGTCACTTACCTAATAGCATCAAAAGTCTGACAGATAGCCATATAGCATTTAAAAGGAAATTAAAAAAATTTCTTAATGGCAATTCCTTGTACTCATTAGATGAATTTTTGGATATAGTAAGTGGGTAATTTCCCCAACCTTCACAAAAACAAATTAAAAATGTTATGTGTCATGTAATATTTTTTGTAATTTAATATCTCGTATAGACACCTTTTATTAACCTGATACGTTCCACATCATTACGAAGTGTCGTATTCATGATCTATGGAACAAGTACTAATCTAATGTAACCTAATGAAGCCACTTGTAAGCACAGCTTGCCCGAGTACAGGCCTGTGACGTTTCTGGGTTCACCAATCAGTTAATTCACAAATTCGTCAAAATGGCGTAGAACTGCAGAAGACCCAGTGGCCTCGGTTTCAGGAAGTGTCGCCGAGGTGGCGGTTGTGCCTAGCGACAGCGGCCAGACTCCTGGCTCCACCCCGCTAGAGGAAACACGGGAGTGGGCGGGACGGACCGCCCCTCGACGCAAAGTAGAGCCGACCGCCGCCCCCGCCGATGTGAGCAGCAGGCGAGACCTTTTGCTGTCGGAGCCAGCGTACAGCCTGCGAGGACCCGACAGTGTAGACTCAGTTCGTGGCAGTACGCTGTGGGCTTTATTTCGTGACCAGTAGTCGCCCAGTAGTATCCGCCATGTTGTGCCTCATGTTTTCGTTTCCACTCCCGAGGAAGCAACCGAGCACGGGTTCGCTCAGTTTTGTCGAGTCACTCGCGGCAGGGCGCTCGCAGCAAAGTTGGTTGGTTAGTTGAAGTTGATCTGGGGGGGGGGGGGGGGGGGGGGAGCACCAAACAGCGAGGTCGTAAGTCCCATCGGATTAGGGAAGGATGGGGAAGCAAGTCGGCCGTGCCCTTTGAAAGGAACCATCCCGGTATTCGCCTGAAGCGATTTTAGGGAAATCACGGAGAACCTAAATCAGGATGGCGGGACGCCGGTTTGAAACGCCGTCCTCCCGAATGAGAGTCGGCCGTGTTTGTGAACACCAATATTCGGTTTGCGCCGCGAGAGGACAGCCTCACCGTCCTATCGACGTTAATTCCTTAGCCTTTGTCGTGCTGCCCGCGCCCGTGCTTCTGCACATGACTCTTTGCCATAAGCTGTGATTCGAATCCTCGAGTTCACGTTTGCTAAGCTGCGTCAAAACGCTTTGCATGGGCTGGAATAGTTATCGTTCTCTTTGTTCGTATTTTATCTCTTCCCACCTACTTGTAGCTTGGCCGACAGAAAGCCTGCGCATCGCTTCCGTAGTCCGAAATTTCGGACTGGCTAGTTATTATACTAAAATGTAGACTTTCACGGCCGGAAATATCATGCCCATTATAAATATCCGGGCTGAAATTGTAGAAGAGGAGAAACGGAACGATCAGCTGTTGCGGAGCTTGCTTTCCAGCCAGGGAACCACCATATTCGTTTCGAGGAGACGCAAGTACTAGCGGCCCCAAGCGGATATTATGAAAGGCTCTACAGGGAGGCAATCGAAACCGCTAAACACCCAAATAATTTCAACCGAAAGGAAGAGGGCGTGAAATTAGACGGTATATGGATGCCGGTGTTAAAGAAGATTTGTACCACCCATCCACTACTGGGTGATGGCATTGACGTTTTCAAAACACGTGACCAGTGGGTGTGTTGGACCTTCCATCAACCTAAGGACCCTCTTGAAGATGTCTCCCGCAGTCGGAGACGAAACGTTGGGAATTGAGACAAAATTCATCAACCGACCACGGCATAACAGCCCGGATAATTATAATGGACATGGCTAGTTATTGTTATTATGTAGTACTCTGGCTAGTGGCAGGTCCATGTCTTGGTACGGAGAATTTCTGATTCCATGTGCCCTGTTTTCAGCTTCTTCCTTCAGTCTGTTGTATCTCCTTCCATCTTGCATGTCCTCTATGTGTTGAATTCTTCTTCTTCCTCGTCCTGCGCTTCCTCTGAGTTCCCCTTCGGTGACGTCATGTCTGAGTCCCTCGAGTCTCAGTACATGTGCAATCGAGGTGGCCTTCCTCTCAAGAATTGTGCGCAGAATACATCTCTTCTCTCCTACTCCTCGCAGTACATCGTCATTTTTTATGCGATCCGTCCACTTGATCTTTTTCATTCTGCTCCAGCACCACATTTCAGAGCTCTCTTCTTTTCCCCTTCTTTCTCATGGTCCATGTCTCTGCTCCAAATGCAGCACTTTCTCAGTTTTTCCCTCAATGCCAAACTTGCCGGTCAGCAGAGTCCTCTTCTTGTTGAAAGCAGCTTTAGCCGCGGCCATTCTTGCTCGGATTTCGTTGGTGCAGTGGGCATCCTTTGTGATAAAACTTCCCAGTTACTTGAACTGATTCACATTTTCCAGCTCCCGATTTTCAACAGTTCTCTTAAAGTGTATCTCACGTTTTGATTTCTGCTTCAAATTTAATTTTTCAATGTTGATTTCCATGCCGTATTTTCTTCCTGTTTCCACCAAATAGTTCATAGTGCGTTGCAGCTGGCTACTTACTGTTTTATCAATACTACCTCTCATACCAACGTGCTCATCAGACTATATCTGTCTTTGTTTTAGCTGTCTGTTGCTGGTCTGCAGTTTCCTCCTCTTTTCTACATTAGCCAGTCAATTTCAATCGGCAATCGAAATCTCTGCAGTAGCTGAAGAAGAATGCAACGCCATGACGGTCCGGAGGCCTGCAGACCAGCGGATCGTAGGGAAGACGGTGCAAGGCGGAACTCACTTGTTTCTTTCATTTCGATCCCTCAGAAGCCAAACGAAACGCGCAAGCTACAGACATGCACACAGTTTCGAAAACCTAGTGTCTCAGTATTGATTTCACACAAAAGACATCTGCGGCTCACTTGAAACATAGCGTTCATCTCATTCAAAGTCAATCGACGGAGCCACGAATAGTTACTTGGAGTTTGTTGACCATCTCATCTGGAACTATTGATGGAGGCCCACAATGAACGTTCGTTCTGGCTAGCCTGAAACTCACAGCAGTTGTAAACGTTACTACGATTCGTCACACCATCCCGAAATATAGAAACGAGACTGCGCTCGTCACCTCTCGGTTGGCGGTATTCGTAACAGAGGCACTCATTTCAAGGCGTCGCTACGACGAGGCCCGGCCAGCCTGCAGCCGGCTCGGGGAAATGAGCGCGCCTTCCACACCCCACCCCCACTTCTTCTGGATCTGTTTCCTTTGGAATGCCGGACATTTGCCACACTTGCCCCTTCGCCAGGTAGCGATCCCTCAGGTAAGGGACGTCCTTCCTCGTACTTCTTCTGTCCGCTTTCAAACCGCTGTCTCCACATCTTACTCGATACAATCAGTACGTAAGGGACCTTCTTCTTCGACATCGTGGCCAAATAGAGAGCTTCATTTTTGATATCGAAATATTTACAACTTTTGGGAAACTAAAGCAATGCCAGCGATTATGTCAGTATGTAATTAGTTCTGCCAAATATAAATATAGATTCCTTTGTCTGTACAGTACCTTCCTTTCACGCTCACTGATTGCGATAGAAACACTCCATCGCCATGGGAGCAACAAGAAGGGAACGATGTAAAGAGAATGCGAATGTACGCTAATCATTTCCTTTTGATCACTGCATTTGTACCTACTTTAATTACTACAACTCCATGCCCAAAAGACAATAAGGAAAGCAGAAATGGGAATGTCAATGTTTGAAAAGAAGAACGACATACTCAATATTAATTTACTCTCTAAAATGCGATATCCCTTGCGGCGAAACATAAGTTAATAAAGTATAAAGGCACAATGTTCAAAACATGACTGAAAAATACGCTCACTAAATATAACAACATCTATGACTGAAATGTCATCTGAAGTCGACGTACAATTTTAAAGTGTTAGAAATAAGGAAGTAAAGTAATACACAATGCTATGCTTGTAACGCACGTTGTTGTTACACATTGTTTAGCTCTGGTATTTACAGGGTCACAGAGAAAGTATTCTAGGTTTTGCAGGAAAAGCCGTAATTGTAATGATCTGCACTACAACAGAAACAAGAAGCACAACATAAGGAGAAATAATGTAATGTGTGTTGCACCTCACAAGTGAAAGTGAAGCAGATAGTTCCTGTGACTTAGTATGGGCAGAGGTTATACTCGACAACCGGAAACAATTGCTGAACAGTTCAAAGAAAACTTGAGTCTTATCACAAATATGTAGCCTACTCATACAATTATAGTTGGCAGTGACTTCAATCTACCTTCTGTATGTTAAAAAAATACATCATATGACTCTACTGTAGATAGAAAACAACTTCCGTAATTATTCTAAATGCTTTTCTTAAAATTATTTTGATCAATTAGTTCATTGTAAATGGTTACGAAAACACACTTGGCCTCTTAGCCAAAAATAATCCTGAGCATCACGAGGGATACAGGGATCAGTGAACACACAGTCGAGCGAGGCTCAATCCTTTAACAAAGAGATTCACCGAAACTAAACGCGAAATATATCTATTTATAAAAACAGCTAAAAATTCGGTTGACGTCTTTCTAAGAGACAGTCTAAAACCTTCCAAACTATGTAAGTGAAGACCATATGTGGCTTAAGTTCAAAAAAATAGTATCAATAGCACGCGCGAGATTCATACCAAATAAATTAACAAGAGACGGAACTGATCCCCCATGGTACACAAAACATGACAGAAGCTGCAGGAGCACCGAAAAATGCAAGTATAATTTAGACGAACTCAAAATCAAGATTGGCGAAGTTTTACTGAGGATCGAAATTTGGTGCGGATTTCGACGCGGGATGCATTTAATAGTTTCCACAACGAAACTCTCTCTAGACATGTGTCGGAAAATCCAAAGAGATTCTGGTTCTATGTTAAGTAAACCAGCTCAGTAAACCGGCTCAGTAAGCAATGAGGAGGAAGAGGGGGAGACAAGGGACCCAACCTTTCGGAGCAGGTGAAATCGTGGCAAATGTCCTGGGTGGCAAATGCCCGGCGTGGCAAATGCCCGCACATCTTCCCTTGAGCGTCAGAGGACATGCTCACTTTCTGCACATATGTGGTGGTCGGCAGTCAGACTTGGTTTAGGTTAAGATACTGCGCCAAATTCAACAACGTAATGCTTTTACGATTTTAACAAAGCAATTATTGGTGGGAGGAACGTGCATCTCGGTAACAACATTGCGCTCCCGGGTCGGTGCTGCAGCAGAGGGTCGTGAATCCCACACAAAAGGCTCTCAGCTCCTGGCCACGGGCAGACTGCAACACTGAAGACTTTGTCTTTAGCTGTGGCCTGTGGCGTGCACATGACGCCTACTCGTTCGTCGCAAAATAAAACATGCAACACTCACACCTCACCACTGCTTTAAGATAACTCGAGCATTCAGAGCGACACTTGCGGCACCTCCGGAAGAAGAGTCTACTTCACAGAAGACGGTGAATCCAGTTGATATCAGAGCAAGATATAATAAATAGCACCTACTTAATGTATGTTGATAACTAGTACTTACTCCAAAAAATGGGCGCAAATGACCATCTGTGATCCAGTAGTACTTTAAAGTGGCAATATCATGTAAGCAAGACGATAATAATGGCGTCAGTAACGGAGTATTAATATAGCCCTTTCAATATTTTTACTTACCACAGTCCTGTACTGCTTTTCATATCTACTTACTTTTAATTAGATTTGACATACTTTTTGTTCCGTGGACGGATGACCAGGAAGTTGTCGATGATGTAGAACATGTCAGGAAACAAGAATACTTCATTCATTTTTATCAAAAGACAGATATGCTGATGTCCATTCCATAGACAGCAAGTAAAATAGTCACCATAGATGGAGAACAAGTTATAAAATCGCAAACGGATTTTCTTTTAAGAGTAACCAACTTGTCCTAAAACATGTAAATATGCAATTCACTGAGGAACATATAATTCTTAGCATCTTGTAGCGACACATCATCAAAGAGAAAAGTCTCTTTACAACACCTATTTATGTTGATCACATTAATGCTCTGAAGGGCTCAAAATGTACAGAAGTCATATTTTTCGTGAGACATTATTTGATTTTATTGTTAATAATATACACTGTTAATAAGATATTCGTCACTGCAGTAGGAGGAGTTGGCCATCAATAAATCCTTCAGGTACCCCTTGAATTGTGTTCTATTAGTATGTAAACGTTTATGGCTGCTCGCAAATTATTGAAAAGAATGTTCATGAGAATGGACAGTTTTATGGATCACAATAACTGACTTTAGATGCTTGTGAAGATTATTCTTATTTCTAGTATTGAATTCATGAGCTGAGTTGTTGCTGTTATAAAGAGATACATTTATGACACATTTTCTCAAAGAATAAATATACCGGTGAATCACGTAGAACTTTCATCGCAAATATTGTGAAATGGAAAGCGCCATTGATTTCCGGTTTTCGACGAACGGGTTGGTAGCAGGGGCTCGTATGGTTTGACAATTAAAATATTTTAATAATGCTTTAGAAATATATATTTTTTGTCCTACGGTACACCTTTATAAATCTAACAATGCCTACCGGACTTAACAAACTGGAAGCACGGCAAATTAGAATGTCTCTGGTATTTGTTGCAGGATTCTAGTGAAAGTCGTTTACGAGACACCGTGTTTTGAAAAGTTCCCACTCCGACACTTCTGCAATACCTGTAGTAACGCACACTAAAGAACAACACAACTGCATACACTAGTTAGCGGATTCTGACCAGTAACAAGACAATTCCCCACCATAGCTTCAAATGACTCTGAGCACTATGGGACTTAACAAATTAGGTCATCAGTCCCCTAGAACTTAGAACTACTTAAACCTAACTAACCTAAGGACATTACACACACCCATGCCCGAGGCAGGATTCGAACCCGCGGCTGTAACGGTAGCGCAGTTCCAGACTGAAGCGCCTAGAACCGCTCGGCCACTCCGGCCGGCTCACCACCACGGGCTGTGTTCAAAATGACCACCAGCAGCGACAGTACACGCTTCCTGTCTGGTATGCAACGATTGCTGCACACGTGCTAGCATTTCAGCGGAGATGTCTACATCTACATCGATACCCCGAAACCCACCTTACGGCGCATGGCGGAGAGTACCATGTACCACAGTCAACTACCAACAGGGGGGCAGAGAGGAGTAAAAACCATGGGTCACCTTAGTATGACCAATATGAAAACGGCAGAGGATTGTGGATTCCACTGGAAGAGTCAGAGAAAAGAACGCCATGTGCTGGGAGTCTGCTTGATTGCTCATCTTCTTTAGACAGGGGGTTAACCAGTCAGGAGTTGGCCCATGACTGAGCAAAAAGTAATTTGACACAAAGTCACAAATCCACCCGCGGAGGTGCCACCCCTCCCTCCCTAGCCAGACGAGACCAGCAAGTTCATTAACCCGGGATAGCCATGTGACCGGAAAGCCAAATAAAATCAACCAAAGAAGCAGCATCGTCAAGATCGGCGAGAAGGTCGTGGGTGGCAGAGACCAAGGGGTGGTGGGCAAAATACTCAGAGATTGCCTGAAGGCCACTCACCTTGAGTCCGTACAACACAAAACTCAGTTGAGAGACCTTTTAAGACAGTAGAAGGCCTAATAGACGCCCATCAGTTCCACAGTAAGCACCCTGCACGTGGCAGGCAAGAGATCTACCAACAGAAGACGTGAAGGCATATCCCACACGATGGGCGGATTTAGAGACCGATGTCAGCCTGAAACTCCCATAACAGCGAACAGAATAAACAATGGAATACCACTGGAACGAGGCTTTTAGACCCCAGAAGGGATCCATCTGAATATGAGGCCGACGAACTAACCAATGGGGGCGGGGGTGGTCAGAAGAGAACATTCGCAAGAGGACAACACGGTGAGACGGAAATCGTGGCCGAGAGAAGCGAGGCGGAGCCCAACCCATAAACCCACCTGAGGGCAGGAAGTGGGTGGGCGACATCCCGAAGCCACAAAAGAATAGAATAGGAGGGGCGAGCAGGAGAAGAGTGGATAGTTATGGCATAGGAAACCACGAGCTGGGTCTGCCGAACTGAAAGTGGAAGGATATGAGTCAACCAAACGACTATCGATAGGGCTAGCGTGAAAGCCGCTGGTGGCTACATGGAGCCCATGATGCTGAAGCGGGTCCAAGAGGAAAGGTGTGGAAGGAGCAGCTGAGCCATACACTTGACAACCATAGTCCCAATGAGATAGAACCAATGCCCGATAAAGGCAGAGAAGTGGTCAACGATCCATACCACAGATGGTGTGCAAGGAACAAAAAGACTGAGTTTACGAAAACATCCAAACTTCAGAAGGTGCATATTGAGCAATTGAGTAAACTAATTGTCAAAAAGAAGACCCAAAAACAGAGCTGCAGGAACATGGTCAAGTGTTGGGTGTCAAGGAAAGGCTATGGAACAGGATGGACCATTGTACGATGACAGAAATGCTTAAGTGGAGAGAAACGAAAACCATGACAGAGTGTCCAAGTGGAAGCATGCTGGAGGGCACCCTGGAGCTGTCCTGCAGAGGTCACTGAGTGGGAATTAGCCCAAATATAGAAATCATTGACATAGTAAAGGTGCGATTCCGAACACGGCGACAGCGACCGACCGCGGCTGCAGGAGACAGGTGGCGACGCTGCCGCCTGCAGTCGGTGCGTTGCGGAACGCAGCGACAGACGAGCCGTGCAGTTGCCGGGAACAACTGCACGAGGCGAGATGTCTGTTAACACCACCGCTGTTATTGGAAGAGGAAGACGGTGACATTTTATTGTTGCATTCCAGGAAAAGACGAAAGCTGCTGATGCATTTATATAAAAGTAGAACTGCACAAGGTAGTTACACAGCACTGATAAAAAGATATTTGTTAGGTGATGAAACTATCTTCCGGAGCTACTGTCGTTTAAATAACAGGCACTTTAATTTCGTGCTCAGTTTTTTTAAAGATGACATAAAACTACAGTGCCTAAGAAAAGCAATAAGTGCAGAAAAAAATTATATTTGACGCTGAGGTAAGTCCACAAAATGTTATACATTATTAGACTGTGCTGCAGTTCCAAGATTTAGAGAGTTGAACGGCTGCTGCTATCACTTGGCTGATATGTGTTGCACTGTGCAGCCATTATTTCATAATCAGAAACGATCGTACTAATTTTTCTTTTGGCTTCTGCCTTATAAACTGGAGGTAAACTCCTTACAACTGTGCTGATGTGACGGAAAAACAAGTCAATATCATCATCTTTGCGTTCCATAAACGTTTTTAATAAATTTTGTTTAATTTAGTCCCTTTCTTTCTATGGTTTTAATATTGTATTATCATTACTACGAACTTTACTACGTTTTCTTTCCCGTGCTGGCACATAACGTTCATCGCTTGTTCCCACAGATGTTTCACCACTATTTTCTGTTGTATGTGTTTCTGCCGTATCTTCTTCCTGTGATGCCGCAAGGTCCAATTGGCGAGTTCGATTTCCACTGTCTTCTTGGCTTTCTTGTATTGTTGTCTCTGATGATGTCAATGTGACATTTGTTCCTTCAGATCTGTGTTGTGGAACACTGTCAAGTAAGGATAGCTGTTCGTGTCTTTTTTTTTTTTTTTTAGAATTTTTTGAGGTAGCAGAGCCCATTTGCTTTTCTTCTTGAACCTCCCTTACAAAATTTCCACTTCTTCTTACAGTCATTACCTGTAAATGGAAATTATATTAGCTGTATGCTTTCGTTTGTTTTAGATTCTTGGCCACAGGCGAAAGTTACCGGTCTTTATCATTTGCCTATCGTATATCACCATCTTACAAATCAAGAGTTGTCAAAAATGTTTTGAAGATATTAAGAGTAAGGCTGCTGTCCATTTTGATGCCACCTTCTACTGAATCAGATTTCAGACGTATTGAAGAAGAATTTTGGCTTAAATAGAATATACCTAATTGTGTAGGCGCTACAGATGGAAAACATGTTCGCAAAAGGGCACCAGAGAAAAATTGGATCTGTGTTTTTTAATTGCAAAGATTTTTTTCAATTGTTCTGTTGGCTATTGTGAACGCAAATTGTAAATTCATTAGCGTCAATGTCGGCGCTTACGGAAATGAGTCTGATAACGGTATATTTCAGAAATCGGCTATGGGAAAGAAAATAGCCGCAAAGGAGTTTAATATACCTCCACCAAAATGTTTGCCAGGCACAACTGTAACATTACCACATTTCCTGATAGGAGACGAAGCGTTTGCTCTCAGTGATTGTATGATGACACCTTATTCCAGTAGAGTTGCTACATCACATCGAGACAAACAGATCTATAATTATAGATTATGCTATGCTCGTCGAGAGTCAGAAAACGCCTTTGGGCTGCTAAGCCAAGTATTTAGGGTATTTTATGGTTCTATTGCTGTGGCGCCTGACGTGGCTGACGACCTTGTTTTGTCGGCGTGTTGTTTACACAATTTGCTACGAGACGGTCATCTGGAAGAAAATGTTATTCCATTTTATAGCTATAGTGTTAACGAAGGCACCACCCAAAACAACATGCATAGCTTTTCTCGTTTTGGAGGATTTTTAAGCAGCAGTGGTTTTGAAATTAGAGACAAAGATTTTTCCTCCAGTGAATACGGTCCTGCGGCGTGGCAAGAGGCAGCAGTTAACAATGGGTTGTGAATAACAATGGACTGTAAATAATGATTTACGTAAGACGAAACATATATAGTGTTGCCTTTTTAACATATTCATATAATAATTGTTAATGCACATATGGATCAATTTGTTAGTAGATAATTCGTTGTATATACGTACTTGTATTATTTAACTCTTGTGCTACAGCTTTCCAGACGTTACCTTTCACTAAAACATATCTGTATTCTTCGTGTCCTGCATCATAAATTACAGAATATTTCCCCACACTGTTAATAAACTTTTCTTCACTCGAGTTTGAGAAACTCATTTTCACTGAATTGGGTATGATCGGCCAGTAAAAGCAGTCTCCGGTCGCTGTGCAGTTCGGCGGCAGCGGCATACTGGTCCCTGGCCGGATACGCGGTCTGCCGCCAAAGCAGGTATACGGCGGCATCGACGCTGCTGCCGCGCTCAGCACGCCTCGCATTGCAAACAATGGCAACCAGAGGTGCCACCTGCAGCCGGTCGGTGCAGTCTGTGGTGTGTGGTCGTGTTCGGAATTGCACCTTAAGGGTAACGAATGGTCTGGCAGAGGCCCCAACTCCATTACCAGCAATGAAAGAAAGAAGGATACTTAATATGGAGCTCAATAGAACGCCATTCTCTTGGGTCTGCAGAGAGCTGAGAAAGGTGCCAATCCGCACTCTGATTGACCAATGGGACAGGGAATGGAGAATAAAACTCAGGAGGGGGCAAAAAGACTCCAGTCATGGGCCGTAAGTAGGACATGATGACTCCAGGCTGTGTCACAGGCCTTACAAAGATTGAATAAAGATGCAACAAATTGGCATCACCGAGAAAAGGCCTGCCGAACTGCAGTTTCCAATTGAAGCGGATGATCGACTGGAGACCGTTTCTCTACAAAGCCGCACTGGTTAGGGGATAAAAGATCCTAATGTTCGATGAGCCAACTGAGCTAATAAATATGCCACTACCCATTCAAGTAACTTGCAGGGGACGTTGGTCAGACTGATGAGCTGGTAACTATCAAGGGACGACAGATTCTCGCTGGGCTTAAGGGCAGAACCACAGTACTCTCCCTCTATTGAGAGGGGGAAACGCCTTGAACTCAAATATGGTTAAACACATGGAAGAGCTATTGTAGTTGTAGAGGATTGAAGTGTTGAAGCAGTTGGTAGTGGATGAAATTAGGGTCAGAGGCTGAATCTCAGGAAAAATAGAGATTCAGAAGAAGTTCCCATTCAGTAATAGGTTTGTTGTAGGATTCTGCCTGAGAAGGAGTAAAAAGTAAGTGTGAAGCTTCAGCGCGCTGTTTCCAGATGAGGAAGGAGGCTGGAGTGGGGGCTGATGCCGATGCCATCAGGTGTTCTGTGGGAATTGATGGATCCCTACAAAGGCTACGTAGAAGGGCAAGACCCGGAATAGAAGAATGTTGCTGACAGTCGGGGAGGGTGTGCAGTGTAGCCTACACCTATGATGATGGGATAGAAGAACCTAGGGAGGAGACCAAGTGTTCCCAACACATGCACTTGCTCTGTTTTATTAAGTAATGGACTTTGGCGTGAAGACTGAAGGGTAATAAGATTGGTGGAGAACAGGTGCCATTTAAGATGTTGCAAGTTATAATGACCATCACAGATGGGGCTGGAAATGGCTGTACTGCGCCATGGAACTGCCCATTGGCGAACAGAGCCCTTTGAGAGGGGAACACCAATGCCATCAGCGCGAATTCCACTGTCTATACTTTTACAAATAAATTCATAAAACTTTAACAGCACACAGGATTCATACTCATAGCAGTGGAAGCTCAAGAACGTAACAAAACACTTTTTTTTACATGTGTAATTTCATCATTTTTGCACTTACTACTGGCTGCATTTGTTGCTATAGGTACACTTTTCTTCCTAAGTAAGAGAGATTCTTCGATGACTTTTGCACAGCATACAAACCATAGTTACAGGTGTATGAAACTCTAGTTATTTAAGTTATGAAAAAATAAATGAACTGTTACATATTAAACTTCATGTTTAGAAAAAATTCACGTTTTATAGTTAATTCTCTCAATTTTTTCACAGTTTTTTTAATAGATTTGGAAAATTCTGGAGTTTTATACACCTGTAACTACTGTTTGTAGGCTATGAAAAATTCATCAAAGACTCTCTCTTACTTAGGAAGAAAAGTGTACCTATAGCAACAAATGCATCCAGTAATAAGTGAAAAAAAGATGAAATTTCACATGTAAAAAAAAGGTATTTTGCTATGTTTTTGAACTTCCAATGCGATGAGTGTGAGTCCTCAATCCTCCCTGGTCATGGTGACAAAGTTTTACGAATTTATTTGTAAAAGTAGTGACACTAGAAATTAAAATGTCCTGTGGTGACTCTCCTGCTTCAAGTCGGCCCGTTTGACGTCCTACCCCCTTAATACAAGCTTAATACAAGGTGGTAAGGGAACCCGAGAATCAACAGAAAGTGGTTACTATCATGAGAGCATCGTGTGGCAAACAGTGTAAGAAAGGAAGAAGGGGAGAAGAAGTAAGCGACATATCAATGGCAGAGAAAGTGCCGTATCCAGTACTAAAATGAGTAGGGGACCCATCATTAAGAAGGCACAGGTCATGGCCCATAAGAAATTGGTCAATGAGAAGGCCCAACTAGATACAAGAGCATTTCCTCTCAAAGGGTGAAGAACATTACAATCCCCAAGGAGGAGGGGAGGTGGTAGTTGCTGAGGAGAACAATTAGGGCAATAAGTGTAGGCGGCCTGTCAGAACTGAGACAGAGGTTAAAAAGTCTGACTGCGAAGCCCAAGTGGATCCATATGGCGACTGCTTCAGATGTGGTATGAACTGGGGTCTATCTACTAACAACATCCATATGGACCAATGTGCGTATGCTACCAGATGCCCTCCAAGGGACAATGTGGTTCCAACAGAAAGCATGGAATCTATGGAAGGTCAGTGAGTGAGCATCAGTAAAATGAAATTCCTGGCGAAAGACACAATCTTCTGAGTAAAAGGATATAAGAGATATCAACTCTGAGAGATGAAGGTAACATCCTTTCAAGTTCCATTGAATAAACATGGAATGGGAATACAAATGGAAGGTGAATGGGCTGAAGCCAATCGCACTGCTGGGTCACCATTCATTATCAGTGACGATAGGTGGCACCCATAAATAAGAGGTGAGACTCAGGCTGTGAGGGGGGAGTGACACCTCTGGAGGCACTCTGGGACCGTCCTGGGACTCACGTTTCTTCTTCTTCTCTTTTAAAGGCTTTTAAAGATTTGGAACTGAAAAAGAACAGTCGGACTTGGGGCACACACACCATGGATCCCCCAGTGAAGCAGTGGCAGCAGATCTCAAGCCTGGGAGGCGCTGAGCAGAGGGGTCCCATGAGGGAGGCCCATCACTGGCGGGTGCCAAGGAAGGGGGACTGTTTCCCAGGTGGGGGCAGTGGGCACCACCCAGAGGAAAGGGCAGGAGAACTGCAGGAAAGGGGGAGAGGAGAGGGCGGAGGGGGGGGGGGGGGAAAGATGTAACAGAGGCAATCTTCTGTGTCATTGACATAGGTTTGTCAGTCACATTTCTGACGAGCCTTAGTGTAAACGATCAAGTGGCTTATACTCTTGCATCTTCTTTTCCTTCTTAGATACTGGGCAATATGGCGAGTTTGACGAGTAACACAAGGGCATCAGAACACAGACACATTCCTCATGGTGTGTGTTTCCACATTCATTGCATAGAACGTCTGCTGTATAGTAGGAAGACATGCTCTCAATGCAAGCATCGAAAACACCTCATGGGTGGTGGAATGTGCAGCTTCGCATCACACTGATAGTCTTGGGACAACCTGCATCCTGAGCCACTTTGCAGTGTTGCCAGTGTATCCAAGATGGCGGCGATGACGTCATCAAAGATGACGGCGTGTAGACTTGGCAACAGTGCATGACATATAAGGTGTCAGCTGTGACATCATTAAAGATGGCGGATTTTGGTAGGAAGTTTGAATTTTGGTGGGAAGATAGGTCTCATTAATTGATAAGTATGTCTTTTTTTCACAAGTCCGTCTTGGTCACATAGATTTCTTTACACTTTATGAGAGGTTTCGGCTTATTGCCATCTTCAGATCTGTTGTAAATATAAATATTATGTAAGTGACCAGGTTCAATTAATTAAGATTAAATCTATACAAGTCTTAGTGATGCATGAAATATAAAATATTTATAGCCATGTATGTATACAGACTTTATGTCTTCAGTTGATAAGTATGTCACTGTTATAGAAGTGCATAATATACCACTGATGGAGGGTTATAAACCCGAAAATCAGTTTTGGCAAATGAAATAATTCTATTCCAGCTCATAATGTACTGAAGACGTATTTTAACAAACAGTATACCGGTATGTAAGCATCAACTTTTAACTCCTGTAGTCAAATTTACTGTGTTCACCGAAGCTTCATGTCAACATGACAAGGCAACCGTTGTCAAACCAGACATTACAGTGCACTTGTGGGATCCTAATGAAACGAGATTTAGCAACAGCTGTACATTTTCGACGAGAAAATGCTTTATTTAGTCCGCTATCCTCAACTGTGAGTTCTTAAAAAATTTATACTTTAAATTACACGTCGTTTGGCCCATAAATGTTCACGCCAGAATCTCAAGTGGAGTCACTCTCTACAAACCCATTAAGCCTTTCGCTTTTTTCCATGTAGTGCCATGGAAACGAATCCAATGGTCGGAATTTCTGCTTTAGAAAGATATAATTTTGAGTATTTCGGTCAAGCAGTCCATTATGACTACACTCCTGGAAATTGAAATAAGAACACCGTGAATTCATTGTCCCAGGAAGGGGAAACTTTATTGGCACATTCCTGGGGTCAGATACATCACATGATCACACTGACAGAACCACAGGCACATAGACACAGGCAACAGAGCATGCACAATGTCGGCACCAGTACAGTGTATATCCACCTTTCGCAGCAATGCAAGCTGCTATTCTCCCATGGAGACGATCGTAGAGATGCTGGATGTAGTCCTGTGGAACGGCTTGCCATGCCATTTCCACCTGGCGCCTCAGTTGGACCAGCGTTCGTGCTGGACGTGCAGATCACGTGAGACGACGCTTCATCCAGTCCCAAACATGATCAATGGGGGACAGATCCGGACATCTTGCTGGCCAGGGTAGTTGACTTACACCTTCTAGAGCACGTTGGGTGACACGGGATACATGCGGACGTGCATTGTCCTGTTGGAACAGCAAGTTCCCTTGCCTGTCTAGGAATGGTAGAACGATGGGTTCGATGACGGTTTGGATGTACCGTGCACTATTCAGTGTCCCCTCGACGATCACCAGAGGTGTACGGCCAGTGTAGGAGATCGCTCCCCACACCATGATGCCGGGTGTTGGCCCTGTGTGCCTCGGTCGTATGCAGTCCTGATTGTGGCGCTCACCTGCACGGCGCCACACACGCATACGACCATCATTGGCACCAAGGCAGAAGCGACTCTCATCGCTGAAGACGACACGTCTCCATTCGTCCCTCCATTCACGCCTGTCGCGACACCACTAGAGGCGGGCTAAACGATGTTGGGGCGTGAGCGGAAGGCGGCCTAACGGTGTGCGGGACCGTAGCCCAGCTTCATGGAGACGGTTGCGAATGGTCCTCGCCGATACTCCAGGAGCAACAGTGTCCCTAATTTGCTGGGAAGTGGCGGTGGGGTCCCCTACGGCACTGCGTAGGATCCTACGGTTTTGGCGTGCATCCGTGCGTCGCTGCGGTCCGGTCCCAGGTCGACGGGCACGTGCACCTTCCGCCGACCACTGGCGACAACATCGATGTACTGTGGAGACCTCACGCCCCACGTGTTGAGCAATTCGGCGGTACGTCCACCCGGCCTCCCGCATGCCCACTATAAGCCCTCGCTCAAAGTCCGTCAACTGCACATACGGTTCACGTCCACGCTGTCGCGGCATGGTACCAGTGTTAAAGACTGCGATGGAGCTCCGTATGCCACGGCAAACTGGCTCACACTGACGGCGGCGGTGCACAACTGCTGCGCAGCTAGCGCCATTCGACGGCCAACACCGCGGTTCCTGGTGTGTCCGCTGTGCCGTGCGTGTGATCATTGCTTGTACAGCCCTCTCGCAGTGTCCGGAGCAAGTATGGTGGGTCTGACACACCGGTGTCAATGTGTTCTTTTTTTCCATTTCCAGGAGTGTACATGAAACTACAACTGTCCGGCCAAAATTGTGGCTATGGGAGATGACTCATTGGAACTACAACAGGCAGAATATTAGTTCATTTATTATATGAATGAATGAAAAGATGTAATTAACTTGACGCCGTCCTTCCCCACAGTAGTGTCTCATAATTTGCAACTCTCACTGACTATTAATCCACACTTGATGCACTAATCATTCTTCACTTGCAGTGCAACATTCAACTTTACAAAAGTACAGTTCCTCCTGTCGTGAATAGCACTTTAATCTTATTCGATGATATTGACTGCTTCAGCAGACGTCACAAACGGGGCAGAGAACTACCTGCACTAACCTAGCTCCCCCACCCCTAGAAAAATGGCCGGAAGTCCAAATTCCAGCAGTCTAATGAATCACACTACAGTTCTTTCTACTAACCTAAGAAAACTGCGCGAAAATAGGTCACTTGGGCTACCTCCACTAACCTAAGTCACCCGACTGCCACCTCCTCCTAGGGAAATGGACTTGACCTGTGCTGAACATTAGTCTTTATTATTTTGCATGCACTACTTTATTTAAACTATTAGAGGTACTACAACCATCCACTGTGGTCTCCAAGGGGTCTGGACTCCAACTGACCTAGTACAGAATACCACCGCCAGAGGGCACTCTCATCCATGAAGTAATCCAAGATGGCTGCTGTGATGTTAGCTGATGATGCAAGTACCGCTTTCCAAGATGGTGGGAAACAGTGTGTTCTCCACGAGGTCCAGGTCTAGTACACAGTACCACCACCAGAGAGCACTGTCGTCCGTGTTGTAATTAAAGGTGATGGTCTGGGGTGGGGGAAACGGTGGGTAAAGGACTTTGCCTTTACCGGACATGAGTCTTTATTTTGCAGACAGTGTCTCCACTATGAGATCTAGAGTCCAACTGACCTAGCACACAATACTGCCGCCAGAGGGTGCTGTCACTTCTTCTGTGATGTAATCCAAGATGGTGGTCTGGAAGGGGAAAGTGGCGCGAAAATGATTCTGCCTGCACTGGGCTACTGGAGAGAGTAAGGAAAGAGTGTACTTTATTTATTTTAGAACAATTTGTTTAGGGGTGGACTTTGAGAGATAGTATATTTATCACACTGATACAAAATACATGCTCTGACATGCTTGGGGTCATGCCACACAGCCCACAGATCTTTAAACTAGTCCTAAATAACGTTCACCAGATGCGCAAACAACTCCTAAATTACCGAAATAATTTCAGTACAGAAATGCAGACTACTGCTAAATAATGCAGTACACTGATGTGCAGGCACTAAATTAAATCATAAACTGTCCAAATAATGCACAGCACAGTCTACAGACCCGCTAGCAAATAACACACCCAGGCACCGACTGCCATCCCCCCCCCCCCCCCCACCCCCCGTCTGTGTATCGTGCTGCAGCCTACCGCACACGCTCCCAGAAGTCAGAATGCAGTGGCACCCCCCACAAAGTGACCACAGGTGCCTGGAAGCATGAGGCGATGGCACCCCTCTCATACTTGACACCTGAGAAATTCCTCTCGAAATACGTGATCATTTAGGTACCGCTGCTTACGCAACCGGACAGGAGCGAAGATCTATTTGCAGAGCGCAGATGCTTCAAGGACGCGCGTGTGTCAACTCCATCTAAAAGAATCCCCAAACACTCTTGCTACTCGTCAA
Source organism: Schistocerca gregaria (assembly GCF_023897955.1). Classification (NCBI taxonomy): domain Eukaryota; kingdom Metazoa; phylum Arthropoda; class Insecta; order Orthoptera; family Acrididae; genus Schistocerca; species Schistocerca gregaria. The sequence continues at coordinate 544,703,049 of NC_064926.1, forward strand.
CTTTCTAAACCATGCACTTCACACACATTCACAAAATAATGAAACAAACACCAAAACAACTAATAAATCCTCAAACCATAATGCATGTTTAACGCTCACAGCGCTTAATCCGCCGTAAATAATCCAGTGCACAAACACTCATTGCACATAAAAACACTTTCGAACTATTGTCAACGTACCAGAGGCTCCAAGCACTTTGCTCCAAGAACTAGCTGGACGCAAGCCACCACCGGATGCAAGCCAGCACGAGTCATCACTCTCACGCCACTGCTGGCGGCATCTGACAATCACTTCCATAGTTAGACTTCTTCGAGTACTATACTGACGTCACATGTTTATCAGAATAAACGCCAAGTCATCTTCTGGGCCATGTGCGTGCGTGTTTACTGTTGCTCACGCGATACCTATGGATACCGACACCACACGTCTATGTAAATAAGCGCCACGTGTTCATTCTCTCTACCTGTGGTCCAGCGCCGAAAGAGATGTCGCAGTGCTTCCCATAATAGCACGGACTGCTTTGTCTTCCTCGCGACCCTAATGAGACATTCGAGCTGTGTCTAGACCATGCGTACGGAAATCTGTGTATACCGATGTCACAGGTCTAACATCGACTGGTTTCTCCCAAGTAATCCTATCGGGACATCACGTGTTCCATTCCTGCTTTCAACATACACACAAACGTTCTCATCGCTAAAAGCCTTCATCATGTCTCTGCAAGCATGCGAAAACAACTTTAATCATAAAAGCATTCTTGTTGTTTGGAAAGAGAGCACTGCCACAGCACAGACTGGGAGAAATCAGAACAATTATGCAAACAGAATTCGAAGTACTATCCTATGGAAGAGAAAAATGGCGAGAATTTTCGATATGCTACAGCTACTGGTCTGGAGATGTCCTAATGCCACACTGGCGGATTGGTGACGACATCCCTGCCAGAGATCGATAGTCGGCTTCTACTTGCCTTTGACCACATGCTTTCTCAGAAATTTCCATAGATATCTAGCCTCCATCCTGTTCGAATCAGTTTGTAAACGCTCCTATATCAGCACAAAGAATGTCTGTGAATGAATCAAGCATTATGATTGGCTCTTATCTAATTTACCCGCCGAATTACTGGTCTGCCAGTGTGGAGACACTGCCTGCAAAATAAAGATTTATGTCCAGTACAAGCAGAGTCCTGTGAAATTATATGCCAGGACAATGAAAGATTTTAGAATGAAGTACAGGGTGATTATAATTAAACTTTAAAAGTGCTGTAGACATAACACCACTGGTCAGAATGACGTCAAATTGCAGCGGAATATTATCGGAGAAGGGGGAAACGTATGCCAGACGCTGTATGTGTCAGAATACGTAAATGAAAACACCTGTCATGCACACGACCGACTGAAGTTGGTACAAACACGCCAGGTACACGACTTTTCCTCTTCTCGCGTCTGCGACGTTCGCGATGACTCTCTGAGTGCACGATTGCACTCTGCTTGTAAAGTTGTACTACAAGAGTGATGACTGTGCACACATCACTCTGCAGAGGTTCCGGACACTGAATGGTTTGAAAAAAGGTGTTGTTCCGATGACTTCTGTGGGTCTGGATAAATGATTCGGAAACTCGAAAAGACTGGTTCTTTTGGTGTGCAACCTGGTAGAGGAAGGAAACAAGTCTATTCGACGTCAGTGGAAGCAATGGCCACAGCAATGCAGCAAGAGACGAGTGGTGGTGTGCAAACATGTAGTGCATGAAGAATTGCCCGAACATTGAACTTAATCGTGAGTGCGGTGCGTAAAATCCTATGAAACATCCTTCTTCGCTATCCATTCAAAATTACCCATGGGCACGAGTTGCTTTCTGTTGACCTGCCAGCAAGAGACACCTTGCTCACATGGAAGTGGACAATGATTGCCCCTTGAAGATTTTATCGACAGACGAAGCCCACTTCCATCTCACAGGATATGTCAATGCATAGAATTGTCGAATATCAGCTACGGAAAATCCACACGCAAATCAACCAGTACTACTTCATCCTGAAAAGGTCGCTGTGTGGTGCGAGTTTACGGCACCATTTATCGTAGGGCCATATCTTTTCGAAGAGAAAGGTGCTTCCGGTCCTGTTAGCTGTACCGTCACTGGTAAGCGCTATGAGTGTCTTTTGCTCAACCACGTCATTCCAGCTGTCCAACAGCGTGGATGTGTGGATGGGATCATTTTTATGCAAGATGGCGCACCTCCGCACATTGCAAGTCCAGTTAAGCATCGGCTGAAGCGCCATTTCTGAAATGCAAGAATTATCAGCCGCCATTTCCCTACAGCCTGTCCGTACCGATCACCTGATCTTAATCCGTGTGACTTTGGCTGTGGGACTACCTGAAAAATGTTGTGTTCAGTGTTCCGATTTGCAAATTTAGCTGTATTGAAGGCACACATTGCACAACAGATTTTGAACGTGACCCCAGAAACACTTCGATCAGTCGTGGAACATGCTGTTTCTCGTTTTTACCGGAGGACAGCAAACTGAACATGTTTTGCGCCAGCTACACGGAAATTAATAATTCGATTTGATTTTGGTTAATGTTTGTTATGCGGTTTATGGCCTCAGGACAGTTAAAAACCGACGTGATTGATGCTTTTTATGCGTTTTTTTTTTTAAATCCGATTTTTTCCATCCGATGTGATATGACCTTGCCATGGTGAATGGGCTTACGTAACTAACAGTATCACACCTGTACACAAATACAGAGTGGCCGTATGGTTCTAGGAGCTACAGTCTGCAACCGAGCGACCGCTACGGTCGCAGGTTCGAATCCTGCCTCGGACATGGATGTGTGTGATGTCCTTAAGTTAGCTAGGTTTAATTAGTTCCAAGTTCTAGGCGACTGATGACGTCAGAAGTTGAGTCGCATAGTGCTCAGAGCCATCTGAACCATTTTTTTACACAAATACTCACTGAGTAGTACAGTTTGTTTAACGTCAGACGTACAGCTTAGGCATTGTTGTATGATTCATTTGTTATTTGTAGTCGACCAATATTAAATTGTGATGCTCACTCCGTTGCGATTTTACATCATTCTGACCAGTGGTGTTATTTCTAAACGGATTGAAATTTTAACTTTAACTATAATCACACTGTATATGTTCGAAAAGCTAAGTAATACTTGGCGAGACTTTTACTCATAATTTTGGTCAGAGCAATACTATGCTTAACAAAGTAAGCAATAGTTTAAAAACGATACAAAGTTAACAGAGAATTTCTATAAGAAATCTCACAGTTTAATCAACTGATAAGCAAATGCATAACTTAGGGAAGTGGGGTGGTGTTTCACCTCTGAGCAAGTTAACTAGCTGACAGTAGTCATTCGTAGCTGCTCAGTGCTGCAGTCTCACTTCAAAATTCTACTCTTCAAAAATAACAACGTTATTAAAAATTTATATTCCTTTCACCTTTCAATGTACCCACGATACTTAACCTTGCTGTCCTTTCTTCATGCAACAGGTACAATCACAAGTCCACACAGCACTACTAAATACGTCCATCACTTACCACACTTCAACTAAGAATGTATCAGACTGCCCTGCAGACTGTTGCCACGACAAGATTGAAGAGTGATTAAGAATAACGTAACTTACTATCTCTCTCTGACGTAAACATCGATAACGTACAAAAATCTAAATGACATGACCACCCTACAATCTGGACAGGAGGAGGTCAGTTGGTGGTAGCTAGTTTGAAGAAAATGAAGGCTCCCAGCCCAGGCAATTACTACGTAGAAGCATTAATGACACCTTACCTTACCTAACAGACCTGTTAAATGACGCTCTAAGGCTAGGTAGGGTGCCTGAGTCATGGTAAACGGCAAACAGTTTCGTCATCAAAAAATCAGCAAACAAATACTGATCAGAACTAAGTCTTACAGACCTATACACGTATGAGCTCCCGAGCTAAGCGGAAGGGACGGCTTGTTCATAGCCGCTTATAGGAAAACAGACAATTCTACAGCCTTAGACCCCACCTGTATGTGTTCGGAGAAGGAAAATCAATAGACGATGCAGTAAATACGGTCTTTCACATCACAGGACTCTCTTTAGTATGCCGTCGCTATTTCAGTCGCATTCGTGTATAGTAGCTTTCTTCGATTTTTGCACAAAAAGGCGGGCGGGAAACCGAAAAGTAGACAAAAAGATTATAAAGGTGTGCATTGGAGGCTCGATTTGCAGACCCAACTTTTAGGACATCGCAACCGGAGTACCTCTCACATGTCATAGACGAGAACACACGTGCCTTGGGATACAGCTTCGTGGCGTAAGCCGATGGCCTGTTAGTAGTGGTTTCCGAAGAGAAGCGCTCATCACTAGAGAGCAAAGCCAGTGGTAACCAAAACATTATACAATACTGGTGCAACACAAACAAACACTCGCAGCACACAAGATAATTTACGTATTGCTCACAACCACATCTTACAAGGGTACCTCCCCATCGCACCCCCCTTAGATTTAGTTATAAGTTGGCACAGTGGATAGGCCTTGAAAAACTGAACACAGATCAATCGAGAAAACAGGAAGAAGTTGTGTGGAACTATGAAAAAAATAATCAAAATACACAAACTAAATACACTCCTGGAAATGGAAAAAAGAACACATTGACACCGGTGTGTCAGACCCACCATACTTGCTCCGGACACTGCGAGAGGGCTGTACAAGCAATGATCACACGCACGGCACAGCGGACACACCAGGAACCGCGGTGTTGGCCGTCGAATGGCGCTAGCTGCGCAGCATTTGTGCACCGCCGCCGTCAGTGTGAGCCAGTTTGCCGTGGCATACGGAGCTCCGTCGCAGTCTTTAACACTGGTAGCATGCCGCGACAGCGTGGATGTGAACCGTATGTGCAATTGACGGACTTTGAGCGAGGGCGTATAGTGGGCATGCGGGAGGCAGGGTGGACGTACCGCCGAATTGCTCAACACGTGGGGCGTGAGGTCTCCACAGTACATCGATGTTGTCGCCAGTGGTCGGCGGAAGGTGCACGTGCCCGTCGACCTGGGACCGGACCGCAGCGACGCACGGATGCACGCCAAGACCGTAGGATCCTACGCAGTGCCGTAGGGGACCGCACCGCCACTTCCCAGCAAATTAGGGACACTGTTGCTCCTGGGGTATCGGCGAGGATCATTCGCAACCGTCTCCATGAAGCTGGGCTACGGTCCCGCACACCGTTAGGCCGCCTTCCGCTCAAGCCCCAACATCGTGCAGCCCGCCTCCAGTGGTGTCGCGACAGGCGTGAATGGAGGGACGAATGGAGACGTGTCGTCTTCAGCGATGAGAGTCGCTTCTGCCTTGGTGCCAATGATGGTCGTATGCGTGTGTGGCGCCGTGCAGGTGAGCGCCACAATCAGGACTGCATACGACCGAGGCACACAGGGCCAACACCCGGAATCATGGTGTGGGGAGCGATCTCCTACACTGGCCGTACACCTCTGGTGATCGTCGAAGGGACACTGAATAGTGCACGGTACATCCAAACCGTCATCGAACCCATCGTTCTACCATTCCTAGACCGGCAAGGGAACTTGCTGTTCCAACAAGACAATGCACGTCCGCATGTATCCCGTGCCACCCAACGTGCTCTATAAGGTGTAAGTCAACTACCCTGGCCCGCAAGATCTCCGGATCTGTCCCCCATTGAGCATGTTTGGGACTGGATGAAGCGTCGTCTCACGTGATCTGCACGTCCAGCACGAACGCTGGTCCAACTAAGGCGCCAGGTGGAAATGGCATGGCAAGCCGTTCCACAGGACTACATCCAGCATCTCTACGATCGTCTCCATGGGAGAATAGCAGCTTGCATTGCTGCGAAAGGTGGATATACACTGTACCAGTGCCGACATTGTGCATGCTCTGTTGCCTGTGTCTATGTGCCTGTGGTTCTGTCAGTGTGATCATGTGATGTATCTGACCCCAGGAATGTGTCAATAAAGTTTCCCCTTCCTGGGACAATGAATTCACGGTGTTCTTATTTCAATTTCCAGGAATGTAGTCCATGTGCAAGATAGGCAACATCAAGGAGGGTGTGAGCACACGAGCGCTGTGGGCCCGTGGTTAGCGTGAGCAGCTGCGGAACGAAAGGTCCTTCGTTGAAGTCTTCCCTCGATTGAAAAGTGTACTTCTTTATTTTCGCAAAGTTATGACCTGTCCGTTCGTTCATTGGCGTCTCTGTTCACTGTAATAAGTTTAGTGTCTGTGTTTTGCGACCGCACCGCAAAACCGCGCGATTAGTAGACGAAAGGACGTGCCTGTCCAATGGGAACCGAAAACATTTGATCGCTAGCTCATAGGTCAACCGATCTCTCCACAGGAAAACACGTCTGATATAATCTATACGACACTGGTGACAGCATGTGCGTTACATGACAGGAATATGTTGTCAACCCACCTAACTTGTACACTTGGCGAATGGGTAAAAAGATTCTTCTACCTTGTCCAATTTAGGTTTTCTTGTGGATGTGATAATCACTCCCAAAAAAGTGATGAGAACACAGGAGTTTGTCGCATAAACTGCAACAAATGAATGCGACAGTTTCACGGACGCACAGTTTTTCCTGTGCTCTGTCAAAACACATGTTTTTAACGTTTTCAAATTTTTCCGTGTGTAGATCGTCAAATCCTGCATATGTCCAAGCAAATCTGAACATTTCCTGGAACTTTTGAGAGCGAAGTTGATTACGTATGTGTGCCTGAACTTTGATAATTGTCTGAAAATGAGAATTCACTCGATGGAAGACTTGAACCAAGGACCTCTCGTTCCGCAGCTGCTCACGCTAACCACGGGACCACGGCGCTCCCGAGTTTACACTATCCTTGATGTTACCTATCTTGCGCATGGACTACTCTGTTTGTATATTTTGCTTATTTTTTTTTCATAGTTCCACACAAATTCTTCCTGTTTTCTCGAACGATCTGTGTTCAGTTTTTCAAGGCCTATCCCCTGTGCCAACTTATAACTTAATCTGAGGGGGGGTGCGAGGAGAGGTTCCCTTGTTAGCGACACTCATCGATAAAAATGCACAAGGTAAACATTAAAAGAGGAACAGCCACAATACCTAAGAGTATAAACTAACGAAAAACACGGTTTTATCCAAGGCATACGCATAGCTACCAGTGAAGCAGAGAAAATACTCTGCTAACTTGCACAGTGCAGATTACCAATCACACACATCAAAGCACACCGCTGCGCTCACTATGAATCGGTGGTGAGCTTGGCAGCAAGCGTATGGCCACATAGGCTTGCTGTAGTGACCAGCAGGACAGAACGGCAGTGGGGCGGCCTGGACACAGGAGTCTTATTCCCGAGGTTCTCGGTTCCACTCCGCACTGTCTCAACAGGGCACTGTGTGTGAGTGTGTGTGTGTGTGTGTGTGTGGTGTCGGGTTTCTTCCCGAACGATATTACGATGCGATGTCGGGCCGCATGCTACTGGCTTGAGAGGAGAAGATACGACAGGGTCAGGAAAATAAAAGGGGAAATTTTGGAAATTTGTGGTAAGGTTCTAGGGGACCAAACTGCTTAGGTCATCGCTCCCTAGACTTACACACTGCTTAAACTAACTTTCGCTAAAGACAACACACACACCCATGCCCGAGGAAGGACTCGAACCTCCGACGGAGGGAGCCGCAGGAACCGTGACAAGGCGTACGGACCGCGCGGCTACCCCGCGCAGAATAAAAGGGGAACACATCGAACACAAACGTCGCCTAAACACTTGACGGTTGGATGTCTGGCAACTGGAGTGTGACCAGGTGGGTAGAGGCTGTGGGGCGAACACCTTTTTCCCAAACATCGGGGAATGGTTACGGACGAATCTCGCCAATCCTGACAGTGCCGCGGTTCATTTCCCGACTGGTCATTGCGCAATAAAAGGCAGTTCCTGCCGAGAGGGAGAAAAATTCAGTTCGCTCGAATGAATTTCCGCAAAAACACCTGGAAAAATTAAATGACGAAAGGTGAGAGAGTTTGCTGCACGATGTATATTAAAGCACAAAGAGGTAGTTCAAGAAATGATACTCCTAACTTTATCATAACTAGAGATGATTGTCTTATTGGGAATGCAGCGATCGTTCTTTAAAAAAAATATATGGCATTTCAGTCTTTGATCGCTATTTTTTATTTTCAATGACCGGTTTCACGCTAGCTGCCCATCTTCAGATCATGTATTGCAGTTCCAGAATAACCTGACAGTACAGAACTAGTCAAATAGTTCTGTACTGTCATGTTACTCTGTAACTGCAATACATGATCTGAAGATGGGCAGCTGGCCTGAAACCGGTCACTGAAAATAAAAAATAGCGATCAAAGACTGAAATGCCATATCTTTATATTCCTAACTGTTTAGGAATGGCCAGGTATCTCGTTGTCCGCAATGTCAGAGGAAATTGAAAATCGTGGTTTCATGACAGTGAAGCAGATATGTCTATTTTACTTGTAGCTGTCTTTTTTTCTTGCAACAGTTGTCACATTACAGAAACAAGTAAGATTAAGTAATCTTTCAGACAGTAATCAGTAAGCAATTATTTCATTTCGTTTACAACAGTCGCTACAGTAGAGAAATACACAGCCAACAGCACCCGTACACGAAAAATTACACAATTCACTTGTTTAATTTCTAACTAGGCTACAATGAAAGAGCCCCCGGTTTGCTGGAAGCTTTTCAGACCGTTTCGTCCATTATGCATAATTTCTGCTCGTGTTTTGCAAGGCGAGCAACTCGATCGCAATGCATGCGAATTTCACATCGTCTAGCGCTGACATGTTCGCTACGAAAGCAGAATCCAAACTGACGCGTCCCGGACGTAAATACTGCTTAGTAATGTTTCCCCGTTCTTGGCCACGCACTTTCGGCACAATATATTGATACTGTATTATTGTGCAACAAACATTCAGCGTGAGGGAGACGTTGGTTTGGGCTAAGTGGACTGACTGGAGCACTAATATTCCATGGCGGCCCCTAGCAATCCAGACGCCGCATGTTCTGTGGCATCGTACTTGAACGTCGACGGGCCAGATCGCGGTACAGCTTCGGCGGGAGTCACCCCGAAGGCTACGGCACGCCCTTCAGCAGTTCTCACACGGGACGTGTTTCTCCCCGTGAGCCGCGGCAGACATGGTTTCCATCGTGACTGGTGCACGGTCGGAAACGAGCGCAACGTCGCGATTCGAGACCTCAGTGCTCTCCAATGGCATTTCTCAGCTATACCTGGCACACAAACCACAGAGCACACAGTTTGTTTATTGCCATGGCTGCGCACAAATCTACAGCCTTAGCACCACTAAGAGACACATTTGCTAGACATACCATCCGGATTAGCACGGACAGTCTTGGGTTTTTACTGCTGTCCAGGGTTGGAAAAATGTTTTCGGTTTGAATATTTTACGACTGGTCAGGATTTTTTTTAAATATTAGATCTATGTGTCCTACATCGCGTAAGTAAACATCCTCTTAAGATTGAGCCCCTCTCAGCCGATCTCGGAGCAATCACTGGCTTCGATGTGGTGGCGTGGGTGCCAGTACCGTCAAACCTTTTCACTTACTGGTAGTCATTTGGCAATACAAAAGGGACGATGTGTTTATGTTGTTTTCGTGTGCGTAGTAACTAGTCTACACGTTTTTGACCCTTCTATCTCGACTCGTTTTCTGTCCCGTCGTTTAGCAATGGGCAAAAGGAAGTGTCTGTTTAATGTTAACCAGCAACAAAGTACAAAACTTTGAAAATATTAATAGTAACAATGAATGTGTCTATTGCTGGAGAATACTCTTTTGCACATAAAGGAATGGGTCATATTAAAAGTTCGCGTCAAAACAGCTAAACATGCTATAAATGCTATCAATGCTACTGCTTCTCCAAAAATTTTTTTCCTTTTTTAAAGTCAAAGATGAGAATTGCGATGTAGAGTATGCCGCTTAAGACGCTAAATTTTTATACCACACTGTTAGACACGAACTCGTTTTAAAACATTGCGCTGTACGTTTTAACTAATTAAATATTATATAACTCAAAATTTTCATCAGCTACAGACAAAACTGAGGCAGTTATTGCTATTTATATTTCATAATTCGTTGCATTCATTGGACAATATTAATTACGTAACAGTAACGATCGATACGCAAGCAGAAGTGAAGCAGAACATATCCCGGTTGTTGTAAGATACTTCAGACTGGAGGAGTGAATTCAAATTAAGGTTTGAAATTTCAATGAAGTGTCAGGTGAAAGTGCTCAAATTTTCGCTCAGTATCTTTTGCACACTGTGAAAACAAACAAATTTGAAGAAAAGTTGGTTTGTTATATTGCTGATAACAGTGACGGTAATTTTGGTGGTGTGACGAGCAATAGAAGTGAAAATATGTCAAGAAAAGTTAAAAGTGCTTCAGATGGACCTATTTTAGGTACTCGTTGTTCAGCCCAAATTGTGTGCAAGCTATTTAACCTTTTCTGAAAAAAGTCCTGTCTAATGAAAAACACCGGCCGCGGTGGTCTCGCGGTTCTAGGCGCGCAGTCCGGAACCGTGCGACTGCTACGGTCGCAGGTTCGAATCCTGCCTCGGGCATGGATGTGTGTGATGTCCTTAGGTTAGTTAGTTTTAAGTAGTTCTAAGTTCTAGGGGACTGATGACCAAAGCAGTTGAGTCCCATAGTGCTCAGAGCCATTTGAACCATTTGAACAAACTAATGAAAAACACAACTGAGTAAATAAAGTTAAATGCTTCAATAAACCGTTAGTAATTTCAAAAATATGACCTAGGTTGGGTCCAATAAAATATGTGAAGCCTAATATTTGCTCCTTTGTTCTTAGTAAAACGATAAAGGCATTCTTATGACTGTCTGCCTTCATAGGTGATGGGTCAAAGCGGCAAAATGCCATGCTAGGGGCCCGGGTTGGATTCCTGGCCAGGTCGGAGATCTTCTCCACGCAGGCACTCGGTGTTGTGTTGTCTTTATAATCGTTTCATCCTCACCGATACGCAAGATGCAAAAGCCGCGACAGCTAAGATTTGCGACAGGCGACCGGTCTACTTGGCGAGAGGCCCCACCCACACACACATTTCATTTCGTTAGACCAGTACTATCATTCAGTAGCAGAATTTTTTAGAACGTTTGAAATACAAGAGACTTATGACAAAAGAGACTTCGTACTGTCGTAGTGCAAGCTCTCTTGAAGAGAAATCCCAAAAGTCATTTATGTACAGCATTATTACTCTTAAATTATCTGTACTTCATTCAACAGGAAGACTTAAGTGTGTATGCATGTCTGTGTGGATGTGTTTGTGTGTGTGTGTATGTGCATGTGTGTGTGTAATGAATGAGAGCACATGCTTATTTGTGCACACATTCATATACAATCTTTAAAAAGCATTAAATCGGAGAGTGACATAAGTAGCGGTCGTGCCATTCTTTGGTCTATGTTCCCTCGCACAAACTCACTCCTGAACGGAGAAGGATAAATGAGTCTGCAGTCATCGGATCGCATTCGTGAACTCATTCACACAGTAGCAGCGAAGCCAAGTACGGCGTTAAAAAGAGCTTAGCGGTTCATGTACATCTAAATCTAAACTTTTCAAATAACTGCGAAGGGTATGGCAGAGGGTAGGTCCCATTGTACAGTTATTAAGGATTTTTCCCGTTCGTTTCACTCATGGAGCGCGGGAATATTGATTGCTGAAACGCCTCTGTGTACTATGTAATTATTCTACTCTTGTCTCCACGATTCCTAGGGAAGTCATATGGACAGGTTTTGCAGTATATTCCTAGAGTCATCACATAAAGCTGGTTGTAGCAACTTCCTAAGTAGGCTTTGATGGGCTGGTTTGCATCTGTCTTCCAAGAGTCCGCCGGTTCAGTTCTTTAAACCTATCTGTGATACTCTTCCACAGTCAGAGAAACCTCTGGCAGTTGGTGCTTTCCTTCTATGTACACATTCAATGTGCCCTGTTATTCCCCTTTGTACTGGCCAGTGGAGTATTCTAGCTTCGGTTGCACGAGTGGTTTTAAAGCAATCTCTTCTGTAGACTGGCTGCATTTCCCCAGAATTCTGTCAATAAAATGAAGTCTGCTACCTGCCTTATCCACGACTGAGGCTACGTGATCGTTTTATTTCATTTCCTCACAAAACGTTCAAATAGCTCTAAGCACTATGGGACTTAACATCTGAGGTCATCAGTCCCCTAGACTTAGAACTACTTAAACCTAACTAACCTAAGGACATCACACACATCCATGCACGAGGCAGGATTCGAACCTGCGACCGTAGCAGCAGCACGGTTCCGAACTGAAGAGCCTAGAACCGCTCGGCGACTACAAAACGTTACACCCAGATATTTGTATTAATTGTTCCAACTGTGCCTGTGCCTGACGATGCAGTCACAAGACTCTACGTTTTTTTTTTTCTTTTTGCGAAGTGCACAATTCCATATTCCCGGACATTTACAGTAAGTTGCCAGTTCTTGTGCAGCTTTGAAATCTTATGAAGATCTGAATGAATAGTTGTGCAGTGTTTCGCCATAGATAACTACACCGTCTGCATATAGTCTCACGTTAGCATTAATATCGTCTGCTAGGTCATCGATATACGACGCGAACAGCAAGCGTTCCAACACGATTCTCCGGGGCACCTCCGAAGTTACTTCTGCATTTGTCGATGGCTCTGCATCCAAGATAACACGCTGCGCCGTCCATACCATTAAATACACAACCCAGTCAGCAATTTCGCCTGAAACTTAACATCCTGTACTTTCGATAATAAGCGTAGATGCGATACTGAGTTAAAAAGTGTAAGTAGGCTGTTTAGGTTTTTATACTGGTAACGCCACGTAGCGCTCTGTATGAAAATCACTGGCTGTGCTGTGTGCAGTCTGTGGCTGGTTTGCATTGTTGGAATTTGCTATTGTAGTGTTGGGCAGTTGGCTGTTAACAGCGCGTAGCGTTGCGTAGTTGGAGGTGAGCCGCCAGCAGTGGTGGAAGTCGGGAGTGAGATGGCGGAGTTTTGAGAGCGAATGATCTGGACGTGTGTCCATCAGAGACAGTAAATTTGTAAGACTGGATGTCATGATCCGATATACAGGGTGTTACAAAAAGGCACGGCCAAACTTTCAGGAAACATTCGTCACACACAAATAAAGAAAAGATGTTATGTGGACATGTGTCCGGAAAAGCTTAATTTCCACGTTAGAGCTCATTTTAGTTTCGTCAGTATGTACTGTACTTCCTCGATTCACTGCCAGTTGGCCCAGTTTAAGGAAGGTAATGTTGATTTCGGCGCTTGTGTTGACATGCGACTCATTGCTCAACAGTACTAGCATCAAACACATCAGTACGTAGCATCAACAGGTTAGTGTTCATCACGAACGTGGTTTTGCAGTCAGTGCAATGTTTACAAATGCGGAGTTGACAGATGCCCATTTAATGTATGGATTAGCACGGGGCAATAGCCGTGGCGCGGTACGTTTGTATCGAGACAGATATCCAGAACGACCGTGTCCCGACAGGAAGACGTTCGAAGCAATTGATCAGAATCTTAGGGAGCACGGAACATTCCAGCCTATGACTCGCGACTGGGGAAGACCTAGAACGACGAGGACACCTGCAATGGACGAGGCAGTTCTTCGTGCAGTTGACGATAACCCTAATGTCAGCGTCAGGGAAGTTGCTGCTGTACAAGATAACGTTGACAACGTCACTGTATGGAGAGTGCTACGGGAGAACCAGTTGTTTCCGTACCGTGTATAGCGTGTGCAGGCACTATCAGCAGCTGATTGACCTCCAAGGGTACACTTCTGCGAATGGTTCATCCAACAATGTGTCAATCCTCATTTCAGTGCAAATGTTCTCATTGCTGATGAGGCTTCATTCCAACGTGATCAAATTGTACATTTTCACAATCAACATTTGTGGGCTGACGAGAATCCGCACGTAATTGTGCAATCACGTCATCAACACAGATTTTCTGTGAACATTTGAGCAGGCATTGTTGGTGATGTCTGGATTGGCCCCCATGTTCTCCCACCTACGCTCAATGGAGCACGTTATCATGATTTCATACGGGATACTGTATCTGCGCTGCTAGAACAAGTGCCTTTACAAGTACGACACAAAATGTGGTTCATGCACGATGGAGCTCCTGCACATTTCAGTCGATGTGTTCGCAAGCTTCTCAACAGATTCGGTAACCGATGGATTGGTAGAGGCGGACCAATTCCATGGCCTCCACGCTCTCCTGACCTCAACCCTCTTGACTTTCATTTATGGGGGCATTTGAAAGCTCTTGTCTTCGCAACCCCGGTACCAAATGTAGAGACGTAGAGACTCTTCATGCTCGTATTGTGGACGGCTGTGATGCAATACGCCATTCTCCACGGCTGCATCAGCGCATCAGGGATTCCATGCGACGGAGGCTGGATGCATGTATCCTCGCTAATGGAGGACATTTTGAACATTTCCTGTAACAAAGTGTTTGAAGTCACGCTGGTACGTTCTGTTGCTGTGTGTTTCCATTCCATGATTAATGTGATTTGAAGAGGAGTAATAAAATGAGCTCTAACATGGAAAGTAAGCGTTTCCCGACACATGTCCACATAACATATTTTCTTTCTTTGTGTGTGAGGAATGTTTCCTGAAAGTTTGGCCGTACCTTTTTGTAACACCCTGTATATATTATGACTTTTGAACACTATTAAGGTAAATACATTGTTTGCTCTTTTTGAAAATCTTTCATTTGCTAACTATGCCTATCAGTGTTAGTGCCTTCAGTAGTTATAATCTT